>NW_008632826.1:5745-9074 GCF_000691845.1 Merops nubicus | reverse complement strand
TGAGAAAACAAGGAAAGAGAGATTTACCCTAAACCCTGGGAAGCCCGTGTATTTTCACTATACTTTAATTTTAAGAGATTGTCTGCCCCACCCAAGATTATCTCATGGGAAAGAAAAGCCTGGCTCAATGACTCGTGGTGAAACTTGTCCCCGAGCCAAATTTCCCTGCACCTGATGTTCCTCCATAGCAGCAGAAACCAGAGTATTTCAGTTCACAACACTGCCCTAGGGGCAGCACTGGGGATAAGGGGATTGGAGGGGGAGGATGGGACCCACATCTACTTCTGCTCTTCCAGAACGAGTCTGACAAATTTGGATGCTGAGCAGCTCGGGCCGGGAGCTGGAAAGGGCACGGTGTCACCCTGGGAACGGGCATCACGTGGGGCTGCAGCAGAGGGAACCTGGCTCAGGGATACGTTGAAACATACCCTGTGCTCTTGTGCAATAGGTCTTTGCAAGTACAATGCTGTATTTATATGGTGGGAACGGAGAGCCCAGGGCTGGACTCCACAGAGACATGAGTAAGCAGCTTCCAGGAGGCCCAGGTGCTGGCTGAGCCAGCTCTTTGATTCCTCTTCTGGGAACAGATGCAGACTGGGAGCTGGGGCTTGACCAGCATCCTCCAGTACAGGGAGGACACTCTTGGGGCCATATTGTAATTGAGTGGTTTCTTTGGAGAATTGCTTTATCTCCCAGGCTCACCAACGAGTGATTTAGCATGGCTCTGAGAAAGGCAACAATATAAAAGAGAGCTGAGAGGTTTAAGCAGACCGAGGTGGCCAACGACAGCCCCCTGGGCACAGAGGACTCCTGGCAGGGTTGGAAGAGCAGCAGTCCCACTGAAGCAGAGGCTACGAGAGGACAGACAGTGCCTGTGGAGCCAGTGCCTGTTTGAGCAATGCCTCTGCCCTCTCCTGCTCCTCCAGCGTTCCCACACCACTCTTTGCGAGGACCAAGGGAGAGGTCCAACCTAGTTCACACCAGGGGCAGGAAGGCACTAGGAACAAAGTTGAAGCAGGCTACTTAGCTGCCACTACAGCTGAGAAAAGTCAAAGCAGACCCTGCTTCCAAGCTGGAAAGGGTTGCCTGATTGATAAATAGCACTCAGCTTGGAACAATCTGAAATAAAAACCAGTCAGTTAGCACCTGAGAATTAAATTGGGGGGTTAAGAAGGTGATAAGGTTGTTCACAGAATGGGTATCTCACTCAGGAAATGAGGGTGGGTGCCATACCCACACAACTGCACTTCAGCAGGGCTCAAGCATGGCTGGGGTCCTGCTGCTGGACTCACCCCAGCTCCTGAGCTGGTAATAATTCAGCCTGTCCATTCAAAGTCCATCGAAAGTAACCTACAGGGTGTAAGGATGTCCTGATGGGACCTTTCAGACTTGCCCTTCTGGCGCTGGAAGGAGCCTGTGTTGAGTCAGACGAAACTTGGTATTATTTTGGGGATTAATTCCATTGAGGGTGCTGTGGAAGCTTGGGAAAGTGCTGCCAGCTGGGAACCTGGCTGGTGCAGCTAAGCCCATTTAAGGTGTGCTCCCTACAGAGAGAGGAAACAGAAGGGGCCTTTCCACAACATGTTCCAAGTGTTGCTGACCCTCAGCTCAGCTCCTTCGGAGTGGCAGCCACTGCTCTGGCTTCACCCAACACGCTGTGTACAGGTGCTGAAGTACCTCCAGCTGCTGCTTATGCTGGTGAGAAAGCCCTGACAAGTTACTCTGCTGGATGCAGGATTGTGCAGGTGTCTGCTGACCAGGATCAAAGTCCAAAAGAAGGTACCAGAGAGTTTCTATTCTACAGGCACGTTGGTTGTTTTACATTTGATGCTGAGCTTTGCACTATGGAGCAACTCAGATCAATTAATCATAAGAATCCTTTCTGGCAAGTGGTACTGGTATGGAATTGTGCTGGCCTAGTAATGGGCTTGGCTGACTTCATGTAGCCTGGTGGGGTGGTTTGTGTTGGCAACAGTCTCCCAGGAACTCTCTTGTGCTCTCGGCATCACCTGAAAATGAAGGTGGGTCAAGCAGCACCACAAGGCAGAAAGAAGCCCCAAGTGTAGCAGAGCCAGGCCCAGAACTGCACCATGGAGAGGAGCAGAGCAAGGCTTTGAAGGTGCCTTGGGTGGCTTTGGTAGGATACTCCATTTAAGGAGTTGGATTCACCCCCACCCCCAGCTTTGTTCACGGGTTTCAGGAAGTTTTGGGGTGCTCGTTGTGGAGATGACAGGATATGGCTCAGTGGGGTGACTCAGTCCCTGTAAAGTTAATTCACACTTTGCTGCTACTTCCATTCACGGGTTCTTCTGCAAACCCTAATCCTGGGAAGTGGCAAAACTGGGGCCTGGCTCCAAATAATTCTACAGGTCACGTTACATCTAGCAAACAGCAGACTGCAGGAGGACAGTATGGTCTCAGAATTTGTCAACCCCTCTGCCCAAGTTCCCAAATCATGCTTTGTCAGCAGCAATTTCCTAATCCCTTCTCATTGCTGAATCACATTTGATCATTATCTCTGCTCCACTGTGGGGTTTATCCATTTTCTTCACTACCCCTCTGCTGAGCTCCCCCCAGCCACCTCACTTCCTAGCCCTCTGCCTTTGGAGCAGCTTTGGGACCTCAGATGTTGGACAGGTAGGAGCCCTGACCCACTCGTGATGCTGGTAAGGCTAAAAAGGATGAGTTCTGTGAGACTTGGATAGAGTCTTTGTGTCCTGTGTGGCACAGACAAAATTTTCTAGTCCTTAAGAAGCATTTTACTACCAAGGTAAGTTAAATAAAGCTGGTTGCTAAATCACCCACCAGCCTAATGACAGAGCAGCACGCTGTTATTAAGGTTCCCAATGCAAGTCCTACGTGGGCTTGTCTCTGAGTGCTGGGAGGGCCTCCTGACTGCTCCCTGGATGGTGGCTTCTGGGGAGAGGCACTGAAAGTTTTGCATGTTTGCTACTGCTCAGCAGCCTCCACCCTAAGGGGCTGCTGAGGGAGAGGAAGATTAACTGAGGTAACTGAAGGATCTTCCAATGAGGGGATTTTTACCATTGCTAGTGGGGGTTAGGACTCATGAGGGAGAAGTGGGGTAATTTCCCCTCTTGTGCTGTTTTCAGTGAAATGGAGTAACTCCTCCTCCATTTTAAAGCCCAGTTTATGTTGCACTGACAAAATTATAGACACAAATGGCAGATGATAAAAAAAATTTATTTAAACAAATATCAGACACAACCACAGAGGAAGAAAGCAGCTCTTGGTACAGTTTCTTTTCCAGAATGAAATAATCCCTGGTTCTTACCAAGCTACTGCAGGACAACCCTTGCTGTCCTCAGCAG
>NW_008632826.1:0-5734 GCF_000691845.1 Merops nubicus | reverse complement strand
AGCAGGAAGGAAGCTGATGTTCTTTCCCCCTGTGGCCTTGCTCCTCAGGAGTATGGTGTGCTCCTTGGCAGGTCACACCACAGCCCTCGCTCTCACAGGCTGAAGAAATGCATGAAGACCCAACAGACAAACCAAACTAGTGCTGCAGCAAAGGTGCCTTCACTTTAGGCCTTACCCTACCAGCAGCTGCAAGGCTGTGGGACATGAGAAGACTTCCCCACCTCCTTCACACCACCCCAGTGCCCAGGGAGACAGCAGGCTTGTCTCAAGTCCTGGGGACTGCATGAGCTGTGCCACACTGTGAGAGGGTTGTGAGATGTCTGCAGGCATTTGTTTGGATCCAGAGCCAAGCTGCACTGCTTGCATTTGGTTTTTCACAGCCCCACTAGCTCGGGTGTTTGCTTTTGGTAACCCTTGAAAGGGTTATCAAACACTGGAACAGGCTTCCCAGGGAAGTGGTTGAATCACCAGCCCTGGATGTATTTAAAAGCCATCTATATAGGGTGCTCAGGGGTGTAGAAGTGGCCTGGTAGAGGTAGATAATGGTTGGATTCTATCTTAAAGGTCCTTTCCAACCATAGTGATTCTGTGATAACCTCTCCTGCCACATTACTCCAGAGCATTCCCAGAGTGTTGGGCCATGGCCAGATGCAGAGAACCTCCTGAGGATCAAAAGCATTGCCTGGCAGTCCTGTCATGCTCTCTGCTACATAAACCAGCACGAAATGTCTCCGTGAAAGATGCAAGTGCTGTAATAAAATGGGAATAGACTCGTTGGGAAATGAATTCCCTGAGAAACTGGTGAGAGGAGCAGGGGCAAACGTAGTGCATGTTTTTGTCTGGCAGGAGCTTCATGGATTTCCTTTTGATTTCAGCAGATCAAGCAGTGACTTTTAAGAAAAGGAAGCACAACAGAAAGAAGCCCTGAGCCCTCTGTTCCTGTTCTGCAGCCTCAGGAAGAACAGTACAAGGTAAACTCTGTTCTCCTGCATAGACCTGAAACTGAGGATATTACTGATCAAAAGGAGTGAGATCTCTCTCTCTTACTCACTACAACCCCCTCCTTTTGATTCAGAACTTAATGTATGGACAACATTACTGTGAAATTGAGATCACTAACAAATTTTCCAGGTTCCCTAGAAGATTCCCTGAATATTAGCATCTCACAGCAGTCACAACTTTCATTAACAACATTCATTCTTCTTTCCTTTTCAAGCTACCTTTCTTCCTTCCAGCTCTCTTTTTCATTTTTATTCCCTTCTTTTTCTTCCTTCTCCTTTCATCACATGCACAGCTCTCCATCTACATTTCACTCCTCGGTAGTGCTACAAGCCCTTTGCTGACACAGTTTTATCTCTGCTAGACAGAGATACTCATTACTGTTCCTCATCTGTTCTTTCTCTCAAAACACCACACAAAAGACCTTTGAAAACAAGTCCCCAAGTTCTCCAGTACCTCTTAAGACAGGACTATAGCACTGGCACCCACTGGACTACAGAGTCCTCTCAGAGAACATTTTGCTTAAAGAATTACTGTAGCTCCCAGTGCATTTTCTCTTCAGGGTACTAATGGCCTTTATGAAGGAAAAACCTTCTCAAGGGTCCTTACAATACGGGGCCTTTAAGAATGAGAGCTGCTTTTTCACAGCCTATAGGACTTGTACCTATTTTGGCAAGCAGAATCAGAGAGGGAACCCAAGTCTCACGTTCACAAACTCAGCAGCCCGTGTCTGACCCCATTTCAGTTTCCTGTAACTACCCCTGTCCTATTCCCTCCAAGCCTGTGAATCAGACCAAACATAGGCAGGCTTCAAAAGTCCCTCACATTTATTCTGCTGTGTCAGGACTCCAAAAGTATGTTAGCTTCAGACAGAAAACTGGTCGTTTTGAACAAGGTAAGGAACCTGCCTGTTCTGGAGTACTGAGTCTTGGTGTATGAAAGGCTCCCTTTAGTCTGGGGCACTACAGACACGTCCCTCAGGGGCATATCTGCCCGGACCACCGTTCCACATCCTGGCACAACAGAAATCCAGTCCGTGTCCCCGAGCAGCTGACACTGTAACCCAGCCACAGCCAGGTTTCCAAGCCCAGCAGCTCATCACACCCTCCTCACCGGGGCCATAGGAGCAGTCACTCCGAGAAGGTGCAGAGCCAACGTTGGCATCCTGTGTTTCTCTTCCCCCCTCCCTCAAAGCAGCTTCAAACAAAGCAAAAGAACTTCTTCCAGCGGCACTTGGAGAGAGTTTTGATGCCTTTGGCAGTCATCTTCTTTTCCTGCCGTGCTTTGTGCTCGACGCCGCTGACGATGGCCATGTCAAAGACTTCTTTGAGGTTCTTCTGGGTGAGTGCTGAGCATTCCAGGTACGCCTCAGCCCGGATTTTGTCCGCCAGCCCTTCTGCCTGAGGGCGGGGCACGGGCTTCACGTGGTAGCGATCCAGGCTGATGAGGACGTTGACGTCGTCCCTCAGGTCTGCCTGCGTCCCCACCAGCAGCACGGGCGCCCGAGGGTTGTAAGTTCGTATCTCGGGGATCCATTTCTCAGTGATGTTTTGGAAGGAGCTCGGGTTCACCACGCTGAAGCAGACCAGGAAGACGTCGGTGTCGGGGTAACAGAGCGAGCGCAGACAGTCGAAGTCCTCCTGTAGGAAATGGGGGGTAAGGGGAAAGTCTTCACTGGACTGATCTGACAGCAGGATGCTGCAGTGGCTTTTCCCCACATTAAGCAGGGCAGCAGCACCCTCAGAGGCAGGGCAATGTGATGACTTTGTGGCCATGCCACGGTTCAGGCACAAGATTGAGAGCTGAGGGAGCCTGTCACTGACCACCACACCAAACTGCTGATCCTGGGCTAATGCATTTCCTCCCTTCCTGGTTACACACTGCCTTCCTCAAAAGCCTCCAAACAGTCCCTGTCCCCCCAGACCAGAGCTGATAGCTGCTTTGATAGAGCTTACCTGTCCAGCGGTGTCCCACAGCTGGATCCGGACCGGAGCTCCATCCACCAGGACCTGCACTGTAACAGAAAGAACAGGGATGAGCCTAAAGGAGTATTTGGAAAGAAGAGTATTCCTGGACACCTGCTTCTCTAGAGAAGAGCTCTTAGCCAAATGGTGCCCTGAGAATAACTTATCTGCCCTCTTGGGGTGTGGAAGAAGAACAAGGATAAACACAAAGTGAGAACTTCAGCAGCTTGCTCCTAGTGTCTTGGCCAAGAGTGGAAGTTCCAACCAGTCTCCATCAAACAAGCTACTGAAGATTTTTCATATCCAGGCCAGAAATTTGGCTTTGAAAAAAAAAAGTTTGAGTGTCCTAGCTAAGGAAAAGCAAAGACCTAAACCCAGCTTTGAAAAGAAGAGCCTATTAAGGAAACAGTGATGAGTGAAATCCCCTTCAGAGCCTATCCACACACTGAAAAACTGCTGAGTTACACATGTAAGACCTTACATTTCACTCCCTAATCACAGTAAGCCTTCATGTGGTATCAGCTGACTCAGACTGAGGGCTGGCAGGACCTCTGATGGAAATCTGGAATGAAACTGTTAGATGTTGAAGCGCAGACACCACAGGGACCAACTTGGAACTGAGAAAAAGGAGAAGGGAGTTGGGGAGCTGGAAATCACTTGAAAGTCCTGACAGGGTGGATGGGGCTGTGCTCTGGTGAAGAGAGGCAGACATCCTGGCTGAGGTGACAATGGCTGGCACTTACCAGGAGCTGTCTAAATGCCCTTGCTGTGCCCAGGAGGAGGCTTTATTGCCCTGTCCTTTTTGTTAAAACAACACCACCACAAAACACACCCCAAAACAGAAGCAGGGTCAATTTTTTTAGCCAGGTGAGAGAAGTGATAGAAACAACTGACTTGGAGAGTTTAACACAGCTTTTGGAGGAGAGCACTCCTCCTCCCTGAAAGCAGTCTGGGGAGAAAGAGGGAGACACAGGCAAAAGAGGAACTGAAGTTTAGTGGGAGACTGAAGGAAAACTGAAGTGGGGGGGGGTGCACCTACCACAGTACCTCTCCCCCCAGCATAGCTGAAAGTCATTGCTTCCTTGTGACTGGGAAAGGTTGGACTGTTTCCATAGCTTTGCCCCACAGGAGGAAGAGAAACCTGTTCCTGATGAAAGAACTCGCTAGATCCTGACTTGATCTTTCAGGAACTGGGCATTTGCCTTTCTAGTATCTGGTTTCTTCTGTCTCCCAAGTGCCCTCAGAGAAGGAATTAGCATCTCTGAGATGTTTTACAGTCTTTAGAAGAAAGACACCACATAGGTTACCTGCTGCTCCAGTGCTTGCACAAGGGTTTTCTGTGCCTGCTGCTAGCCTAAGCCACGTTAGCAACTCTGCGACAGCCCTCCAAATACCACCCTCACAAGGTCCACACCCTTGGGATGAGGCTGGATTTCAGTACTACAGCAAAGGAGCCAGCAGAACAGGATAGCCTGGTGGAGGAAAGTCACCGGGTACGTTTCACCCAAGGCTGCTCTACCTGGCAGTGACACCCAGCAGGAGGTAGCACCCACACAAGTGCGGCTGGGTCACAGTCCCAGGGGTGTTCCCCTGACAACTCAATGCTTTCTCCTGTCTTCTTATTGGCATTACACCCATTGGCCAGAAGAACTGTGGTTAGGATGTAAACTCTGAAGCTCAGTTCCACTGGCAGTTTCAACAGCAAGTATTCCCCAAGAGTGGAAAGAATTGGGCTGAAATTTCTGAAACCGATCTTAAACTGTGTTTCATGAATCCAGGCAGGGAATTCCTTTCCCTTTATCCAGGTTAAGAGCAGGGATGGGAAAGGAAACCTCTGTTCTCCCATTTCCTCCCAAAAAGCAGAAAGTGAAGTTTCAAAGACTCATTTTTAGTGGTTTTTACTTCTGTCAGTTGCAAATGGTATGTACTGCTGGAAGTCTGCCTCGGTACTTGGACGTTCAGAATGGGGCTCCACCCAAGTGCAGCTCTCTTCAAATTACTGCCATTTGGGGTCTCTAAACTCACACTGCCTCCACCTTCCTGGATTTACTATGGATTTGCCCTTTCCAAAAACGTGGAGGCTAGTAACTATGGCCATTTCCAGCCTCTCTTAGCCCAAGCTGTACATGTAAAGGGAACAGAGAGAGCAGTCAACCTTTCCCTTGGAGGGCTCGAGTGCTCCTGACACCTGTCCCCAAAGGGCTGCTGCACCCTGAAGAGCAGAGTGTTCCCAGTTCAGTTCCTCCAAGTGACAGTGGAAGAGCTTGGAGAGGGTCAAGGCAAATCAACAAGTCCCAGCATAAGACGGAGCAACTTGGAGAACAGTAAGAAAACCAACACACCCCCACCAAGAACCCCTGAGACAATGACACGTTAGAAGTCTCATTCCTGGTCTGACCTGTGCCCGTCTCTGACCTACCAATGTGTACCGTCAGGTACTGTTGTGCTCCTCTGTGTCAGATGGAGATTAGAACTCTTTCAAAGGGCTCTGCACTTTACTGGGGTTTATATTAGAAACTGGAGCCCAAAAGAAGAGGGAGAACAAGAACTAAGACAGCATTTACAGAAGAAGTGGAAACTGATGAGCTCTCATCAGCTGACAGGGTAAGGCAACTCCTGCCAGACTTAGAATGCTCTTCAACTTTTGGCAGCCTCTGTTCAATGCTACCTTCAGTGGACACGTGGGGAAAATGATGGGTTTGCTATCAGCTGAAGCATAAAAGCCTGCAATGCAACGCTGGCACATTTCTGAAGCTAAAGCCCAGCAACAA
>NW_008632825.1:0-27108 GCF_000691845.1 Merops nubicus | reverse complement strand
GCCCACGCACACGCGCGGGTGCGCGGGGACATGGGGGGACACGGGGACACACGCGGGCTGCATCTGCACACGAGCCCACGTGTACGTGCACAGCCGCTCGTCCGTGACCACAGCACATCTCTATGGTCCTAGAAGCCTGGGATCACGCAGCGGTTTGGGTTGGAAGGGAGCTTTACAGGTCATCTCCAACCCCACTGCAGGGACCAGGGATATCTGCAACTAGAGCAGGTTGCTCAGAGCCCAGTCCAACCTGACCTGGAATGTTGCCAGGGATGAGGCATCGACCTCCTCTCTGGGCAACCTCCACCAGTGCCTCACAACCCTCAATGTAAAAAATTTCTTCCTTGTATCTAGTCTGAGTCTACCCTCTTTCAGTTTAAAACCACCACCCCTTGTCCTATCACTACACTCCCCGACAAAGAGTCCCTCCCCATCTTCCTTACAGGCCCCCCTTAATTATTGAAAGGCTGCACTAAGGTCTCCCCAGATCCTTCTCTTCTCCAGGCTGAACAGCCCAAACTCTCTCAGCCTTTCTTTGTGGGAGGGGTGTTCCGGCCCTTCAGTCATCTTAGTGGCCCTCCTCTGGACCCACTCCAACAGGTCATGTAGGACGTACATGCATGTACATGCGTGCACACTTCATGCAAACACCCACCCACCTATGCCCACATACCTGCAGAGCTGCACACACATGTGCACACACCTTATCTCAGACACACACAGATGGGTACACTCGGACACATATCTACAGGCAGATGTGCACAGACACATGTACACACGGACACATGTGGGTCTACCCACAGGCACACAAGTAGCAGGCACCCACCTCTCCTGGCTCTCAGCAGGGCTTGCACTCATTTCCCCACGGGTCAGCGGCTGCTCCTATGTGGTATGTTCCTGCTTCAGGGTTTCTCCGTGGAAACAAACTGCGTCTGTCCGTTCAGGGGCCCTAAACAAAGGCATCCAGGCAGTGCTGCCCTGCCCGACAGCTTTTTGGCACTATCTGCACACCAACTGCCTGGCCCTGCTGCCACGGGACATCAACACTCCAGGTCTAAGGGAAACAGCGGGTTTAAGATGGTGCTTGAGTTCCTGAGGACCTTTCTGCTTGCTTCCATTTTTAAAAGAAATCATAAGTCAACCGTAGAGCTGATCACTGATTTTAAAGGCAATGTACAGCAACAGTTAACTTCCCGTGGCCTGCAGACCTTCATGCCACTACAGTGTAACATCTACCAGATATCACCATCCGAGTTTGCTTAAAACACATGCCCCCAGTCCAGTAAGTTGCATTGCTGTTCTCAAAGATGGGGTTAACTCTAACACCACCTACCAAAATTCCCCTTGTTTACTCTGATTTCCATTGCTACTTTCATAAACCTTGCTGATTTCTCTCAGCCTCTCCATGGCCCTGGGAGATACCAGGTTTGGGCTTAAAGTGACTATTTGTTGCCTTAAGAAATTCCCACCTAACGAGAGTTGTAACATTTTAACCATCCTGGTGCTGCTACACCAGAGCAACTCCTGGTGTGAATATAGGAGTATCACAACCATACTGCACCCAACTACTGCAAAAATATTACTAAATGCCTCAGCAAAACCACTGCCATGGTAGGAACGTGGTGCATGGGCCAGGTGTGACCTACATGCTGCCCTTGAGCTGTCAGCTGTGCGTGGGATAAGGGACACCATCAGCTCTCCTTCTTATCCAAACAGCACAATAAGGTGCATGCCATCACCCTTTATTAATAAAATTAATACTGCCCATGTTTTAACTCACCTGGGAATGCAAGACATGGTGTGTGGGGACTTCAAAGCAGGTTGTTCCTCTGTGGTCTTTTTTTAATATTTTTGTGAAAAGAAAGAAAATGAAATGCAGATCCTGTATTTGCATGAGCTAAAGTACCTGACAGGAGCCTTAATGCCCAGAGAAACCTCACACAGACCTAGAAGTCCCTTCTCAGATCTTCTGGCCACACCCAAGTACCCCAAGACACAACCACAGGTACAAAGAACATTCACAGAGAGAATTCTGTGAGAGAGATTTATCACCCTGGTTATGGGAACAAGGTAATCCTCAGCTCTCATTCCTCGTCCCTGTGTCCTGCCATGCCACCCAGGGAGTGCTGGGGGGAAGGAGCAGATGCACAGGGGCAAGTTGTGAATGAGCCAGAGAGAACGGAAAAGCAGGGACATGGGAGGAAGAAACTATACAGAGGGAAAACCACCTTGTGAGACTGAGCTGTTGCATCTCAAGCAGCAGAGAAGAGGGTTTGAGGAAGCGGACGATGACCAGCAGGAACGCACTGCCACGGGACAGGAGTCAGGTGAGGCACAGGAGCTCACCAGCCACCAGTTATATTTAGTAGGGCTCAGCCGAGGTCGAGCACCTGCCCTTGTTCTCTGTGGGTACCTGCCGTACCCAGGCTGACCTCACCCCACAGCCTCCACCAGAAATCCCTAAGAGAAGGGAGAAGGTCAGGAGCTGCTACTGCGCATCTTTAGAGCAGTGGACTGTTGTCAGTGCTCAACATCTACTATCGGCCATCTACCCTTATCACAGTATTTTTCAATCCAAACCCCTGTGAGGGTCCCACAGATTCACAGGTCATGTATCTCACCCCAGTACATCACCATTGACCCACAGACCGTGCTGTGGGCTCAGGGTTCTCCAGGGACAGACCCAGCAGGGCTGCAGGGGAGGAAAGGCCACGGCTTCCCCAGCAGGCCCGGTGCCAGTGCCCTGCTCCAGAGCCAGCCCCACGCCCTCGCCCCGGCACGCGGCCTCAAAAGGGGCTGTAATTGCACTAATGGCAAGTGAGCAGCTGTAGCCTCAAGAGGGGGACTTTGTGGTGGCTGAATGTGGGGAATGAACCCACATCTGGAGAGAGCAGGCAGCCTTATGTCTCTGAGGTCAGCCATGGACCAAGAAATGATGCATCAGCAGAGTGTGGCCTGAAATGAGGTGCTCAGAGAGGGTGTTTGTATAAATCCTTCCTGCTTGTCAGTGATGTGTGCTGCCTGCTTTTCTGGAGGAGTGGCAGTAGACACCTGAAAGGAAGGCTGCCTCCATGTACAAAACTAGATACGTACTTCGTCTTCCTTCTGAGAATCCCTTGTGCTACTTAAGGGACTGAAAAAAAAGCTTTTAGTGCCCTTGTGTTAACAAGGTTAAGGACAAAGGGATCATGCAAAAGAGTAGAAGATGAGTTTGAGATAAGACCATGATGCTGGAACGGGAACCCAAAGAAAGGCTCTATCGCATGGAGATTCTGAAAGGATGACCTGTGACAAAATCATTCTTGATATCCAGGAACATCTGTCACAGCTGCTTGTGTCTTTTCTTTCTCAACCACCATTTCTCCTGTCTACCAAATGACACTCTTGAGGATCACTTAAGCCATGGAACTGAGATCCTTCAGGTTCCTTCAAGTATTTAGGTGCCATAAATGCCATTGAACATGGGTTTTGAGTATCACTGCATAGTTCTGCCAGAACAGTAAGAGGAAAAACCCCAGGCTGGAAAGGCCTGATCTTTGTGCTTGTTTTCTTATCACCTGCATTTTAAAACTACAGCCAAAGTAGGACATAAACCCAGTGTATCTGACCTAGGCATGCATTTGCAAGTGATGCAATAGTAAATCAGTTCTTTGGCTCTTATTATCAGTCAAAGCAAATAAAATGCTTTATCAGAGATACTTTGGGTGTTTTAAAGATAGGTTTTCATTGTAGTGCCTTCCTTGTGGCAGGAAAGGTGGATAAAGGCATTTGAGTCACATCTAGGTGTCTGCCATGGCACTGAAGTGGTTCCAGATTTTCAGCAATGACTTCTCTTTCTGCCCCCATCCAAGCAAAATGCCTGTCCCAAGGCCCCAGCCTTTTTCAGGGTGACACTCCACCTGTGCCTTAATGTTTCACAAAACATTGCCTTGATCCTGGAGTACAATCCTGGGATTTCTCTGACTTTCTCCCACTTCCAGGCTCTGCAGCATAAGTTTAGGGCACACAGAGACATCTTCCAACAGAATATAACTCATTAAAACCTCATTCCCAGAAATAACTTAATTCAGCCACCATATCTGCAGTAAGTTCAGGAGGCATAGGATCTCCGGCACAGTTCTCTAGTGTGCCAGAAAGACCACTTAAGACAGCTAAGATTACCATTTCCAGAAGTCACAGTGAAGCTGGTGATGGCTGGAAGAGGAAACCAGATGCAGCCTGGCCTCAGGCACCATCAGCACACAGCAGGTCCTGAATGTCCCCCAGTCCTTTGGTCCAAGCATCTCTCCACACAATAAAAGATGGGCAAAACTGGAACCTAGATGATGATCAAACTGGGCTGATTTATGGTTTTAATAAAATGGAGATTTGGGGGAGCTAGGGTCAAGCTGAGGTGTAGCATCAGGGGTATAAAATAAAAGGCAAACTTATTTGAACCTTGGCGAGGTCCACCATGTTACAAACAGTTCTTGTATTAGGAAAACTCTTTCTCTTCCTTTCCAGTTCCTCATCGTGCTGTTTGCTAGGTCCTCCTGGATGCACCACACTGGAAAGTGGGGGTACAGAGGCACATGCTGCAGGCACCATGTGGCTTTGCTGTCCCCATGCTGCATCCCTGCCAATCCAGCCCACAGGTCTGGCTGCCGGGGTTTGCACAGCCATGGAAGAAAGTTTGTCTCCTGCTTCTTCCATGTAAGCTACAAAAGAAATTCCAATTCACACAAAATCCTTGTCGTAATAAGCAACTACTCTATGCCAAAAAATTACAATCACAGATTTCATCCTTTCTTATACAGTATGTGCTATCCTCTGGCTAAAGACAGTTCACATTGCTGCTGTCTGCTATAAAAATAGACATAAAAATATCTGGAAGTTTACCATCTGAGGACTAATCTCTGTTCTCATCTGCTCAAGAGCAACGCTACCACTCTTGAGTAGTAGCTGCTGAGAAGTGCTGCTGAGCAGATGCATTGCAATACAGCTGGGAAGCAGAGAGTGGCACCTAAAGTCATCTTGCCAAGTTGTGTCCCTCCCCTACATGAAAAAAAGGCAAGGTTCAGGATAAATACCTCTGTGCAAGTCCATGACTGGAGCTGCTGGGCTGGAAAGCCAGGGAGGTACACAGGGAAGATTTTTCTCATGCCTCTAAGGTGCATAAACTTGAGCCCATTAGTGATGACAGAGCCAGACCAAACATGGACAAGTTTTGGTGGCTCTAGAGCTCCTAGAGCAGGCTCGAGGGCACTTGGCTGCCCGAGTGGCTGTTTTCAGGAGGGACTCACTGACATGCTAAACTGAAATGGGTGATGGATGTCTCCAGCCATGAGCCACCCTGAAAAATATGCCCCGATGCCCAGAGTTAATGAGTGTCCAACAAAAGGATGGGCACGGAGGTGCACAAGGCTGTGACAGAGGAGAGGGCTAAAAATTAGCAGCTTACTGGAAACCTATCTGTGGTTGCTGTTAATGTTTAGCTCCAACTAAAACGTGCTCATTAAAAGGTTTTGCCTTGCGTGTGGCTTCTGCAACTGCAAAGAGCCAGCTCCATCTTGTGGCCAGGGGCTGACAAACCGCAGAGAAGAGGGAGCGGGAGGAACGTTTGGTAGCCTCAAGACCTGTCCCTACCGCCTTGCATGGTGTGTTAAGAAATATTCTCTCTTCCCTCACATCTTGCCTCAGATAAACCGGACCCATCTTGGTTAGTACTCCTGGAGAGTCTCAAAAGGCGGGAGGACTTACTGGGCACATCTAACAAAGGGTTTCTCATAAATGGAAAGCCCAAAGAGATTCCCTTTGTAGACCTGCACATGGGGGAAGCATCATTGAATGAGATTTAATGTCAGCAGGTAAAGTCAGCTAGGTTTGGCTCCACTCAAAACATCTCTGGCAAAATTCCAGCTGAATGGAATAAAAGCCCAGGTCCCAAGAGCCCAGGAACAGAGTGTGTCAGAGGTACAGACATCTTTCCAAGAAATTCACCCTGGATCTGTGTGGTTTGAACCTCCTGATGCCCCATGCACCTCTTTCAAATCTCAGTTGACAGCTGACTATTAAATGACTATCTGAAATAAATCCTTGAACGCTGTTTTGGTGTTTTTTTTTGTTTGTTTGTTTTTGTTTTTGTTTTTTTTTTTTTGTTGTTGTTGTTGTGTGGGGGTTTGGTGGTGTTTTTGTTGGTTTGTTTTTTGTTTGTTTTTTTTTTTTTTTCCCTCCTGTTTTTCTGGCAAACGGGTTCTGCCCAGCATGAGCTTGCTGCAGAATCTGCTCACACTGACCTTGGAAGGACAAAACAGTTGCAAAATTTTGAAAAGTCTGCAAGGAAAGACCTTGCTTTTAACAGAATAACATACGGTTACACATGTACAACACAAGCTCTGTTTCATTTAAAAGAAGGATATATAGGCCCAGGTCCACAATTCCTCCCCAGGGACCCTTATTCCCATTAATGTCAGCACAAGTTAGGCACCAAAATACCTGCCTGGACTTGATCCCTGATTCCCACCAATTTAAACGTTCCTCTACTTGAGAGGGAAATAAGCACCTTAGCACCATAATAACCTCTTGAATTCATTGATTGTTCCAGACACAAACCATTTGTTAATTTTTTTTTGGCCGATTTACCCCATAAAAGGACCTCTACAGATAAAAGACTTCAGAGAAAGCCTTTTTTCCAAAGTCTTATTTATGCATCAGGCTTTCTTTCCCCAGCTACACCTGCCTATCTGTGAGTAAAGGAGAGGCAGAGACTCCCTAATGTTTAATCAGGCTCATGTCAGTGGACACGGGGCAGGCAGCAAGGACACCGGAGGGTCCGGGGGAACCACCTCAGGAGGGCCAAGAGCTTCCCTCGCCCTGCCCACCCCACCGAGACATGGCCAGTGTTGCTCTGGGAAGCTGTTAATGTCACTTCAGAAAACTGACAGCCAAGTCAATGACCAAACAGAGAAACCAGCTGGAACAAATGTCCTTCAGGGTGATACCAGAGGTATTAGTGTTTCAGAACACACACAAAAAAAAAAGGAAGAAAATGCTCCGTTGCCATAGATGCCCACCAAAAGCTCCTTCGCAGACCGTTTTATTTCCACCAGGAGAGGGAGGGTGGGAGCCGTTGCTTTGCTTTTCCTGGAGAGGAGAGGAACAGACTTTGCTCTCCAGAGGTTACTCTTTGGAGCTTGCATGTCAAAGGCAGCACCTTTCGAGCCTGAAAGGAGGAAGCATTTTGCATTTTTCAAA
Source organism: Merops nubicus (assembly GCF_000691845.1). Taxonomy (NCBI): domain Eukaryota; kingdom Metazoa; phylum Chordata; class Aves; order Coraciiformes; family Meropidae; genus Merops; species Merops nubicus. The sequence continues at coordinate 19,875 of NW_008632825.1, read as the reverse complement.
TTATCTGCCTTTCAAAAATTTTCCCCTTATTTCTTTTATGAGGCTGTTTTTACATAAACAGTAAAGAACCTGCTGTAAAACACCTTACCCTGGCTCTCCACAGTTTATGAACAGCCTGGGCATAATGAGGACACATGAGACACACTATGCAGACGAACCCCAGGCACCACCTTTCAGCCCATGATGCTGTTGAATAAAGCAGGGTAATGAGTTCAGAAAGTGAGAAATGTGCCTCTGGCCCAGGTTGTCCATCGAGCCCCAGGGGAAGTAACAGGAGGGGAGATCTTGGGAGCCTGGCTCCATTTACAGCCCCATCCTCTAGCACTCCCACTTTCTAAACCTCTTGTTAGATGGTACATCTCTGTCCTGCATTTGCATCCTTAAGTTTCCCAATTTTTTTCTGATCTTGCAGATACAGTATCCAGAAACCCCTGTGACATCACATTCACTATCTGCACCTACAAAGTATTTTTTTTTTCCTGTCTGCTTTACACTGACCTCCTTTAGCTTAGTCTGCTCCCAAATTCTGGTGGGTGTTTGGCTGTCACCCTAGGTTAATGACTTCAGAGACCTATCAATGATGTCTTGGCACTTCTGGGTGAGCCTGTGAGGGGTGATGGGGCTGGCTGTGCCTGGGAACATGGCTGGGAACTGCAGCCTCCTGTACTGTGTAGCTGCACAGCTCCTTCAGGTCCCCTGGTCATTTATTAACAACTGCTAATAACACCATCTATTTGACCTTATAGCTCCTGCTACCTCGTGACTTCACTTCTTTTACTCATTACCTCTGTACTCCATGTTCCCCTTTTAATTCCAATTGCTCTGGCTCCTCCAGCTGATCTGCTCAGGGTGCGAGAGATGCAGGAAGCTCCCCAGCAGCTCCAGCTGTAAAAAAAAGCCACAGAGATATCACCAAGCTTCTCTGCTACATCTTCGTCATCCCCACCTGCCCCTTTTATACCCTTGTCATAAGCATTCCCACCAATTTCCTATCTGCCTTTGTGGCTTTGATATATTTAAAGAGCCTTTTAACAGCAGCTAAAGCACCCTTTGTAAGGCAATTTATGGATTCTTATTTTTAGCCTTATGTCTTTCCCTGACCTTATTTTACATGTTTTATGCATTTCCCTGTTCTTAAACCACTTTGGGCTTTGAGTTTGGATTTTTTTGTGGTTTTTTTTTTTGGTTTGGTTTTTGGGGTTTTTTTTTTTTTTTACTAGTTACTGCAAAAAATAGTATCCTCAGCTCTCACCCCAAAACCTAAAAGAGGTCAATTCAATCTTCCTGGGAACCCTTAAGAAGCAAAGCTGCTCCATCCTCAAACACCACATGCAAAGCTTTGAAACAGGGAGCATTACTAGGCTAAAAAAAAAAAAAAAGTTAAAAGTAGGAAGCAGAGGAAAAATAACTTATGACTTTGGAGTTGCCAAACTTGACAAGCAGCAGTCCTCCTCTTACAAGAGTAGCAGATGAATGAGGCAATGTTAGATGGTGCTAGTGCTTTCTGTGGTTTGTGGCCCCAAGCTGATGAACCCAGGATCCTGTCCCTGGGTTGTGCCATGGTCCAGTCACCTTCCTGAGCCTTGTGTTCTCCTCAAAACCAGATGGGGAAAATTATGTTCACCAGGGCATCTGCCTGAATCCCTTCAGCCCTCATCTGAGTTTCCCTCAAAGGTCTCCATACAGGCAGTTTCTGTTAGGGAAGTTGTTCCTGGCGAGGAGAGGAGCCCTTCTTGCTAGGGAAGAGACTCCTTTTCTCTTACCTCTGTTCCCCATTGGAAGGAGCATTATTGTTCACCTTGAAAAACCACACACCATCAAAGTCAAAGGAAGTACACAGGGAGTGAAAAGTCGAGCCCTTGTGTCTGCAGTGACATCTTACCTTCATTGCTTGCTCTTACTTGTTTGTGCCTCCAGCCTGGCACATCACGTGCAGGATCCATGTAAAACCAGTCTCATGAAGGAAACAAGGAGTGGTTTTCACCAGCAAGTAACCAGAAAAAAGCAAAATGCTTCCTGCATTCACTCCTGAAAGGTTCTGCCTTTCACATGCAAGTCTGAACGATGGGAGCCTCAAATATCTCATATTTGAGGCTGGTTTCAGGTCTAAGCAACATAAACAGCACAAGATCCATCAGGTCTGATCAAGCCCATCCTTTTCCCATCACATTACCATGTGACAGCTCCTTTAAGGCAGCTGCTCAGACCCAGGCTCTTACCCCAGAGCCATCTGTGGCACCACACCCTCCCCTACCACCCCAAATTGCTTAAACATCCTCAGGTGTCTCCAGATAAATGAAGAATGGCATGGGACTTAAGCCATTGCTATACCCCCATACAAGCATGTGTTTTAACCATGCAAACCTCTGTCCTCAACACGTTTAGCATTTCTTAGTACACCCTTTTAGTGCAGATTTGCCAAACAATCTCTCTAGTGTAATATTTGGTCAGGACAGAAGTAGGTGGCTGATTGAGTGGCACCATCATCCCATGTCCTCAGCGGGTTACATGCCATCAGGACACTCTGTATCTCAAGGGAGATGATTGTTAGGAGATCCCAGGATGTGAAATGAGTTGTGGAAGTTCCCTGAAGCCTTTCATCCTGCCTGCAGGCTTGTCTTCTCTCACACCAGTGGGTGAGGGTCACACTCATCTCCCTTTCCCATACCCAGCTGGATTTTCAAAGATAGGGAGCTGAAACCAAGCATGAGCAAAGTGGCAGCAGTCATAAAAAACACAAGGAGCTATTTTCCATGATCGTATTTCACAATAGAATCACACTTTATTAATAGCCAAACAGAAGCGATATCTCTGAGAGTTTGCCCTTTCAGTAGAGACTTCCAGTCCAGATAAAACAGCCATAGCAGCCTTTGAAAAGCTAAAGAGTAGTATCCTTACAGCAGTAGCTGATAGCCCCTCCCCAGCACAAGCTAAATGAGAACAGGCTGCAGTTGTAGAAATTAGCTTTGACCTACAGCAATGAAAACTTCTCTGCAGCTGAATGACACAAACACCTGACTATTTTTTGCTGCTTTATTATCAGTGACGGCAAATGTCTAGATATCACACCCTCAGTAAAGTTTTACTGCTTTACAGTTTCGTTTATTGTTGAGCTTTCATCTGTGTTTCCAACCGCTATTGCTTTGCAAAAGAATAAGATAACACTTAAAAGGCTTTGTCATGCCTCTCTCTAGCAGGCTACTGTTACATGTATTTTAAGGATCGTCTGCACTAAGCTGATGGAACCAGGCAGTTTACCTCAATGAAAGCCCACGATGTATGGGCTGTTACTTTTGATATAGAATCATAGAATCATTAAGGCTGGAGAAGACTTCTAAGATCAAGTCTAACCATCACCCAACACTACCATGACTTTTAAACCATGTCCCCAAGTGCCGTATCTACACGTTTTTTTTAACACCTCCAGGGATGATGACTCCACCACCTCCCTGGGCAGCCCGTTCCAGTGCCTCACCACTCTTTCAGGAAAGAAATTCTTCCTAATATCCAATGTAAAATTCCCCTGGCACAACTTGAGGCCATTTCTTCTTGTCCTGTTACTAGTAACCTGGGAAAAGAGACCAACATCCACCTCACTACAACCTCCTTTCAGGTAGTTGTAAAGAGCAATAAGGTCTCCTCTCAGCCTCCCCTTCTCCAGACAAAACCACCCCAGTTCCCTCAGACACTTCTCATAAGACATGTTCCTCAGACCCTTCACCAGCTTTGTTGCCCTTCTCTGGACCCGTTCCAGCACCTCAAAGACTTTCTTACACTGTGATGCCCAAAACTGAACACAGTACTCCAGCTGTGACCTCACCAGTGCTGAGTACAGGGGCACGATATCCTCCCTGCTCCTGCTATAGAGTAATGTTTTTATTAGACTCACACAACCCAAGTTTCAGTCTGCCATACAGTGGCATGGAGGACACGGTACCCAAGCAGCTGGCTGAACAAAGTAGAAACCTACACTGAGCTTCATGACTTTTTGCCATGGGATTAGCATAGGGATTAGAAGCAGGGAGCTTCTCCTTCATCTGGGGAACAGTGGAGACATACAGGGCTCAGAGGAAACGAAGGGGCAGCAGGTGTGGGGGGCCATGCATTAATGGCACTGCCGGGGAGGGGAGCTGGTCGCCTTGTAGGGCTTTCCTAGCTGGAGGAGGGATGGAGCCTTTCTTGTGCTAAGGGCAGCCACCGTGCCGTGCTTCACTCCTCACCGGTGAGTATTCTCAGATGAGAGGTCAAGAAAATAAGACCAAATCTCTACCATTCTTTGAATAAAGTATCATGAACAGCTAAATCCAGCTAGCCCTGCTTGAGTGGAGTAAAAATCACCTTATGCATGCTGAGATACACACAGCCAGTGGAGGGCGGCTAAGGCCACCAGGACCTGGCCTCCTACAGACACCTGCCAACAGCAGGCATTGTGCAGCCAGGTGACAGCAGCAAAGGGGACAGGAGTCAACGGGAAGAAAGAAACAACAAAAACCCAGGGAAACAACATAGAGAAAATTGCACCTTTTCTCACCAGGCTACTTCTGAACTACAGCTCATTTCAGGCAGTTCAGAGAAAGCTGAGCTGGGGCTACCTGGTTTTGCTAGAGAAGCCACATGATCAGGACTGTTTAGTTCCCAGTTTTCAATCACACAGCTGGGGAATGGGAGCTGGTTTTGACTACCAGGAGCACTAGAACAAGGAGTCTGCATGCACATTCTGGTAACCCTTACAGCCACATACAGCATGCTCTACAAATGGCCCCCAAACTTGTTGTTTAAGCTGAAAGACACTTCCTTTTTAAGCTGTATGACATTAACAGACCTGTATGCACATAGATGCCATCGCAGAGAGCAGCTTGTCCAGCATTTTCAAAGGAGACCCAGCTGTAATAACTACTCAATTCCCACCAGAACTGATCACAGAAAATTTGTGCCAGCCCTACAACAATAAATGTCTTAGCTTCCTTAAGATTTCATAATATTTCTGATCAGATTATTAAGATTTCATAATATTTTCACCTCTGAGTGAAAGCAGGGTGCTGATGCAGCCAGTCTGTGCACACTTGTGTTTAAACTCTGCACAGGTCTTAACATAAAATAGTCTCCAGAGTTGCAGAGAAAAACACTTAACACCACTGAGCAGCAACATAGGACAGCCTTGGTATTGAGAAACAAGAATCTTTAATAGGAAAAGTGAATCTGCATATATAAAACCCAAAACACAAAATATAACATGGAATTAAGTGATGCTTCACATGAAGTTAAGCTATAAATATATGTACATATTTGTGCATATATATGTTTTATATATCTAAGAAAATGTTAATGCTAGTCAATAGATAATACACACTCAGTGAAGTACAGTAAAATGTGGATTCTTTTACAGACAGATTTATTGAATGTATGTAAGATGAAAAAGGAAAGAATACCTTAAGATCATTAATTGAAAATGTAAAGAGTCCAATAGAAAAAAAAGAAAAAAAAAAGTAACGTTTATCCACAGGAGCTGAGAATGTAAAATCAATGTAGCTGTGCAAGAAGGAGAACAATAGTGTTTGTCTGAAGTTATTGTTTCTTGTCATTGTGTTCGGAAGAAAGGGTGTGTAAAAGGTCAGACAAGTACCGTTGCCTCACACAACACATCAGCAGAGAACTGAACAGAATGTTTTCAGATAGGCAGTACTGGGGGGTTGAGGAGGAGGAAAAGACTGTATCTGATATAGTAAAGAGAAACAGGCTGGGTTCTCATGAAAACAGTTTCAAACTGCCCAAAGCCATGCAGGCTGCCTGTAGCTGAAATGGAGTGAGCACAAATACAGGCAAAGCTCTGGGTGCTTACAGTTTTCAGCATCACAAGTGTTGCCTGGACCATCTTCCAGAAGAACTGAAAACCAGCAGGGTTAAAATCCTGGTATCTTGTCTAAACTTGCTCTTTTGCTAATGTACAGGTCTCCTGAGAGAAGTCTAAAGAAATCCTTTAAAAAGAAGTCCTCTTCTTCTCCCCACCCTTTGCTTTATCTTCCCCATACTTCAGAGAGTTGGCCATGATCTCTTTCAAGCAGGGGTGTTCCTTTAAAAAATCTTCAGAGGATCTGGAGTTATGAACATTATTGTCTTCTCTGCTGAAGTAACTGCACTGGTGAGAGGCTGTGAAATGATTTGGTCTGACCCATTGTTGTGGTGGTCATCCATCCTTCTACTGCTCTGGTCACTTAGTACCTCCTCTGCATCCTAAAGCCCTCAGGCTCCCGTGATACTTCATACTATAGAGAATTTGGACAAGAAAAGAAAAGGAATAAAGTGTAGCTATGGGTCAGAAAACCCTTCCTCAGAATAGCTTAGCATGTAGCACGCTGCAGGGGATAGCCCTCTCCCTCTGTGACACACCAGCCCTCAAAGAAAACCAAACAGGCAGATTTTCATCACTGACAAGCTGAAACACTTGGAAAGTTAGAAAAGAGGCAATCCATGTGAGTCTGATCAATCAACTAACTAAATAGATGTTTTTCTTCTCTTTAACTGGTAGCTTTTTAAAAGCAAGGTTGGTCTGGTTTGGTTTTTTGTTGGTTTTGTTTTGTTTTATTTTTAAACACCAGGTGTTGCTTCTGTCATGGTTTAGGCCTCAATTCTGCAAAACACATAAATGTATTACAATTAAAGAGATTTTCTTCACTAAACGGGTAGTTTCTTGCACCACAGAGGTGGAGCTAAAATGCCATTTAAACGAGGTTTGAATGCACAACGTGCTTCCTATTGACTGGATGGGTGCAGGACCAGCAGGCAGATCCCATCCCATCCCAGCACTGCTCAGGCCCTCGGGCAGCTGCAGAGGCCCTCCCAGGCTGCCGTGGGCAGTGGCAGGGCAGGTGGCAGGACACCACTGCCAGCTCAGGCTGACTGGGGATCTTGCGTGAGGCTGCAGCTGGCAAGTGCCACTGCAGCACCTACCGACACTACAGCTGCCTTAAAAGAGGCACAGAGGGTAAGAGCCCGTGACTCTCATGTGTGTGCTCAGTGCTGAGGGATGGGTTCTGTCAGTGCAGACCAATGTCCTACAGCACAGCAGACCACTGGGCAGCTGAACGATTGCTTTGACACTTGCTTTTCATATTTTCCTCCTGTGGCTGAAGGATTACTACTGGGGCTTTATTAAGGTCTTCATAAGACAAGTGCTGATCTCTGTATTGAGGGCAATTTTTTCAGCTGCAGCTACAGTTGTTTGGTTGACTTTATAGTACTTTGCCCTTCTAGATCAAGGGAGACTGGACAGAGTGGAGTTTAGATTCTAGCAATGTCTGTAGCCCACAACACTTCACTTCAGGAACACAATTCCAGAAGGCCTGTGTGAAACACTTACCAGATCATCATAATCCCTTTCAGGATAACAATCTCTATGTGCAGAACGCATCTCATATGGGTTATTTGGCTGATATCCTGTGTTTACGTGGCCAGAAGTGGTCTGGACTCTGGGGAATATTGTGGTCTGTCTATCATCAGAGGGATTTGAGTTGGAATATCTTGATTTTATCAGGCTCTTCTTCTCTGGATCTTGTTTGTGTTTGGCTCTTCAGGGGAAATGAAAGAACAAAGGAGGTTTTGAAAGATTTTTTTAGTGTGCCTTACTTATTAAGTCCAGCTTACTGAGTTGTCCACTCTCACCTTATTTTGAATGTTTAGTCCAATTCTGAAACATGCAACAGATTTTTCTAGTATACCTATTGCAAAAACCTTGTTATCAGTGATAGAGTACAAAGTTTGGCATCTCTTATCACAGATGGGGCTACATTGCTGAGAGAGAGAAAGGAGGACTTTGGCCTCTTTCAGCTAGTTCCTAGACTGAAGGAGTTTCCTTAATCACCACTAGCTCTAACTGACCATTCAGAGAAAGAAATGAGGTATTCATTAGGCCCTGTTAGGAAAAGTTATCCTTGTGCCTACAGCTACACCTGGACGCTCAAACAATGTGTTTGAGTTTTCTGTGATCAGAAGTCCCTATATCTCACATGCACTCAGCACCAGCTTGTGCCCCTGCTGTGCCTGGTCTTGTAGGCATCTTTACCTGGGCTGTGCAAAGAGCAAAGGCAGAGGAGCTGCTTGAGTGTTTCTATGTTTATTCTGTAGAGAGAAGTGAGGAGGTGCAACTGAAATTGGGAATTTTCCAGTACACCAGGAATAGCAAGCTTTAACGAGATGCTTGGCTGGAAATGCCACCTGTACTGAGCTGAAAGGAGCATGTCAGGCATGAGGGTCAATCTCAGCTTCTCTCATCCAGATACCATATCAGTACTGGCTAGGGCAGGGTTAGGGTTAATGGGTCAGATGTGTATTTTGAAGACTTGGCTGAAGCTTTCATAGTTGAATCACAGGAACAGAATAAATACTTCTGGGAAGAGCAGACAGGCAAAGCCAAATTCTAATGGCTACATGACTTAAATGAACTTGTCTGCCTCACTAGGCATGCAACCACACTCACAGCCTGGCCCCTCGCTAAATTTCTGATTATTTGTCTATAAATATGCAGAAATGCAGCTTCTATTCAATTGTAAGGAGCAATCTTACCTTACTGCAACAACGGAGACTGCTATCACTAAACACAGGATAATGGCTCCAAACACTGTACCCACTATTATAAGGATGAGTTCACTATCTGGAAAAAAAACCCCACCACCACAAAACAAACAAGAAATACTGATTGAAAACTCATGGTAAATATGGAAGGAAGGCAGGAAGGCAAGCAGGAAGGAAGGAAGATGTTATTCATTCCCAGGCTCCTGGTGCTGTCTCTGTGCGACTGTTTATGGACACAGAAAGACATAAATTAAGGAACTGAACTGTATTAAAGAGTGTCTCTTCTAGATGGCTATTTTGATCTTCACTCAGATTTCTAATCCCATGCACTGAATGGCTTCACAGAGTTACAGCTGAGGGACAGGAACAACTAGGAACATGTAGGGGTTGCTTAAGCTAGTATTGCTGCTAAAACATGTAGTTAGGTGTCACATAGGCTCTTTCCATGCTCTAGGCACATAAAGCACACTGATTTGAGGTATCTATCATACGGCACTATGAACACTGCATAAATATCCCATGTGTGAAAAAATGTTGGTCAAGGAAATTATGTTTTTACTGATCTTGCTGCAGAACCAGCATGACTAATGGAAGAAGACATGGATTCTATCTTTCTTCAGCTGAGAATGGAATTGCCACTAAAACCTAGTCTTAGCTCTGCATAGTCGTGGTAAGGAAAAACAAACCTATTGTGTCCTTCAGGGCATAATTTCAAGATAAGGATGTGAAGACTGTGTCTCTTGAGCTACCCATCCTTACTGGTTGTACCTACTTGAAGGTCCTAGTCTGGATTTATGTGTTTGCCATTTAATACACCAAATGCCTGTACTGGAGACACACAACATGAAACAACAAAGAGTGCCACTGCCAGCAGAACAGCCCAGCACATTGAATCCCAGGAGCATACATCAAGACAAAAAGGAATATGATTTCTCAAAAGAATATTATGCCAAACACATGTAAAGTGTTCCTGGCTATTGCTCAGCAAACTTTTTACATCAGTACCCAGCAAAAGCCATATGGAAAAGATGAGGATATTAATGGAGTCTATGATTAGCAGGTCCCAAATTCGTGTTTAAATTCATAATGTATTGATTTTGTGCCGATTTAGCATTTTCTCTTTATTTTAAATGAAAACAGCCTCAAAATTCCCAAAACTTTCTCTAGAAAAATGTTTCATATGATGAAAAATATCCTTCCTACCAAACATTTACACCTGACAAGATTCACTGTGCTGCACTACAACTACCATTGGTCAATCTCCAAAACTTTTAGGCAAAACCAGAAAAAAATACTTGACACAGACACGTTAAATGTGTAAGTTTAAGAATGCAGTAGTGTGAGACTCTAAAGGGACACATGAGGATATAGATTTTACTAAAATAAAGCCAAAGCAGTTGTGAGAAGTGAAGAACCATAACTATTTGATTTTCAGCCTGCCTTTGACTGTATTAGATGTTCTGAGTTTAGGCACATGCAAACACTAGAAGGCATGAAGAACGTCCTCTCCTAAACTCTGTGATGGTGCAAACTGGATAAGGTGCAGCGAACAGCTGCAAAACTGACTCAGAAAAGGGAAAAATATTTGGAAGGCCCATCTGGTTAGCTTGTCCAGATGATTACAATTATGGGATAACACAGTTAGGGCCATCATCTCTTCACTGGTACAGGGTACCAGATACAATGCAGTGCTTGCAAGGTAAAGCACAAACAAGAACCAGTGGTTGGATATTAAAGCAGAAACATTTCAAATGAGAGCAATCCACTAATGTTTTAATAGAAGGATTGATTAATTACAGGAGAAACAAATCAGTTAGTGGAACTGAGTTCAGCATTCATGTATTTAGCTGAGGACTTAATGCTTTTCTGTCAAATAACCTCTGCTTGACTTAAAACTCCTGGGCTTAATGCAGAGGTCATTAGAGAAAATGCTGCTGAATCTGTCTGAATGTGAGTTACAAGAAGGACTTTTCATGCCAGGCAACAGTGGAATTTCACTCTTTTTTTTTTCCCCTAACATTATCCTGCTATTAGTACAGGATTGTGGCACTCCTAAAGGTTACTACTTGTTATTTTTTTTTATCTCAGGCAGATTAAACATTAACAGATATTTTTCTGTGCTTAAAAATTATGTTTTTCCATAATTAAAAGTCAGAGATTCTTGTACTTACTGTTATTGCAGTCATCCCCAGAGTAGCCCACGGGACAACTACATGTGAGAAAAAAGAGGAAAGATAAGAAAGAAAATAAGATTAAGCAGATGATCACAAAACAGTAGTATATTTCCACCTTTTATCAGCTATTTAATGTGGTTATAGGTTTCCTCTTTAATGCTATCTTAAGATTAAATTCTTTAGTTTCACTGTTAGAATGAAACAATCCAAGATTTTCAGAATGAGTTGCAAGCTGTCCACTTAAAATTTCAGGGTTTTAGCCTGAAAAATGTTTAAGGGGCCTAATGTCTCCAAAGAAATAAGTCTTACACCTCTGAGACACTTGGAATTTCTCCCACTGTCTTTATCAAAAGCTTCAATATAAGGTTTATAAGGACTGGCATATCTTTATCTCCTTCCCATACTAGTTTCTTGTAATTAAAATATATTGACTTTATGGTAAAAAGTGTTCTGTGTGCAGCAGCAATAACCACACAAAATGCTGAATTAGTGGATATGGGGAGTAAGGTCCCTCTGCTTATCCATAAGAGTGGGGCACAACCAGTCACTCACTCCACTTCACGAGCAAAGAACACTGCTCTGTTATCATCCTGAGCTGACAAAAATGCCCACAGAGAGAAAACCAAGACAAAATAACATAGGGCTGAAAGTTATCAGGAAACAGAGTCCCCACTGATATCAGTGGAAACTTTCCAGGGATTTGAGGCAAGTCTTGCTCAAATGCCTGTTGCTTACTAAACTCTTCAGCATGCCAGTTTCCATGGTGCAATTACTCTGAAGGAATAGTTTATGTTTATGTGGGCAACCCGCAAAATAAGCATGAGGTAGTGTATCCTCTTCACTGACTCACAGATGACCTTGACTTTCCTCTGAGGTGCTATGAATGCAGAACAACAGCTAATGCCAAGTGGCTAAAATGTTATAACTTGTGACACCCTGGGAATGTGTCCACCTGCTAACCACCTTCAGCACCTCTCTGATTCACATAGCTGCAGCCTGTTCTTCTAGATCGAGGGTGACCTCGTGTTACGTGTTCTTCTTCCCTATCTTTGCCTAGAACACAAGAACGCAAGAAAAAGCTGAGTACTCACGCTACACATTTTCCATCCTTATTTTTGAAGTTAATCATGCATTTGCATCTTGGAATCCCATTTTCTTTTACACAGTTCTTGTTTTCTACTGCAGAACAGTTTGCACAGTCTGTATTTTCAGAGAGAAAAAATACAGAATGGATAGAACTTAGCCCACAAACAATCAACATTGGAGAAAATACCCCTCCTTTTTTTTTTGCTTGTTTGTTGTTTTGTTGTTGTTGTTGTTGTTGAAATGCACTGTAAACACACACAACTTCGTTATGCTCCAAAGCACCAGAATGCCTTATTTAGGGCTATACGTTTGGAGGTCAGAAACGGAAATACAAAGCACAAAATTAAAAATAATCCATCTTTGTTTAAAACCAGCCAGCTTCATCACGGTGGAAATCTGGCTAGGGTGCATCTTACAAGACACAAGCACTGACCTGCAGCTTGATCTCACAGCAGATGATTTGTATTGAAATGGATTTAAAACTGGAGCAGATTTGGACAGGTTAGGGGCTGTAAGGGCCTAAACCGGTTTGCCTCTCACTGGCCTTTATCGTAGCTAACTTTTATGATTTTATCAGAAGTGTTTGCCATATTCGATGTTTTTCTTAAAAAATCTTGTATCTTAGACTTCTTTTCTGAAGTATGAAAATTTTAGTTTTTATAAGAAGAAAATAAGGCACATCTCAGGCTGTGGAGGGTAGCTAGAAACATAAAGATTAGTCATTAAAAGATACAAAACTAGCAATCCAATAAACCCCTGAAAACTAACAGTTCCTAAACATCATACAAATCATTCTTCCCACAAAAACCTGTCTAAACACGGGTAATGGAATCCTAATACTATCAACAAGGCACAGAGCTTTAACAGATCATTACAGTGCATCATGAGACTTCCAGCTCTGTCAGCACCTTCCTAGTTGCCTCCAGGTAACATGAAGAATTTATTCCCAAAAGATATCTTAGTAGAGAAGGCTGTGAATATAGCATTCAAACTGTTCCCTCCTTTACCCATTTAGGTTCTAGTTCTTAATGAGATTTAACAAGGCATTTAAAGAGTTGCCCACTCAGTAGTTCCAGTGATAATTTTCTTAGGCTTTAGTAGTTTATTCTACTGGAATAGAATTACAGATGCATTTGAAGTGAAATGTGAGAATGTGTTTCTATGGCTTTATTAATAGGGTACAGATTCCCTGATTTTTAGAGGTCAGCATACTTGCAGAGTACCCTCTTCAAAAAGGAACAGAGACAGGGAATAACTAGATCAGCCTTTCCTGAACAGATAAAGCAGCGAGATTCTTACCTGAACAGGAACGATCATCCCACTCTGTCTTTGAGAAACCGCTTCTGCATTCACATTTTGGAAACTCCTTTTCTTCGCATTTTGTGGTTTCTTTATCACAAAAACTATCACAATGGGTTTCACCTTTAAAAGAGAAACAGTCAGGAGGCAAACCTGAGTGCTAATAATATCATTTCATAGAAAACAGTGTACCTGTTCAGTAAATCATAGATCAATTATTTAGCAATTCTGGAAAAAAAAACCCTTTTAAGTCCTTTTTATAGGACATTAATACTGCAGGCATTTGGACTAGCCCTTTCTTTGCCCTTGCTCTTCACCAGTTATTATTTCCATCATATCTGCTGACCTGTTTCTCAGCCTCCTATAACTGCCTCCAAACCTTCCTGCCCCCTCATCCACGAAGAGGGAAATTTTAAGTTCATATTCCAAACAGTGACTTTCTGACTCACCTTAAAAAAATTATAGAAAAACTCCAGCACTAGTCCCTGAGTTTTTTCTACAACTGAACTATGAGGCCCAGGTCTCACACAGTTTGGCACAGACATATTTATGGGCATGTAGCTCACTTCATGAGAAATATTAGTATGTTATTTGCCCAGCATGTTGCTGTTTAGATCCATGTCCAGTGGTGGGAATGGTTTAGAAACCTTAATGGGTGACTTGCAGTGGAGGGACAGGATTGCACTGGTGCTTTGTAAGCTTTGAGGTTTTCTCTATTTCACCCTCATGTTTAGAACCAGTGCAAAAGGAATGTCATGGCTAAGGTGGATACAGTCATCTTCAGAGACCATGGTCTTCTTTAATTATTAGCTACACCTCTTGCAAAAGCTGATTTCAAAATAGAAGCATATTAAAAAATCCATATTTTATTTAGAAAATCATTCTCCAAGTCTTGCACTTCTAGTAACACAAGACTTTACTGGTTTAGACCAATGAATCACTTATCTCAGTAGCTAATCAGTGAGGCCTGATTTCAACTACCATGGTTAATTATGGAAGAAGTCTAAACAGAGTTTCATCCTATTTTGACAATTAAATATGGGCTTATTATCAGAAGCACAGTATATATCCGTGTATACTTTGTTTAAAATTTGTTTAAAACAGGTTTAAATCAATATGCCATTGTTTACTTTGGAATATGTATTTTCTTTCTCTTCTTTACACAGGACGTAGAAAGCTTTAATAAGACAAAAAAAAAAAAAAAAAAAGCCTAGCACTGAATGGCTGAGTTGCCAAAATTCCTTAAGATTGAACATTCAGCTCCTTAAAATCAAAATGCTTATTCTTCAATGGGCTTTGCTGCACACAGAAATCTTCTAACCAGCTTTGACCATAGGAACCTTTGTTTCTGCTGATTCTCTGCTTCCACAGTAAGGAATTACATACCTCTGTAACTATAGACATCTGGGAAACGTTGTGTTGCATTATTTATTACATGAGTAACTGTTTCATTCTCTACAGTTGAGTTCTCCGTAAACAGGTTTATCACTGTTATATCCACTGAAGAAGCTCTGCTTTTTTGAAGTCTGAAAAGTACAGATAGCATCATTTTAAAGTCTCACATAATCCATATGGATAGCAATCTAGATGCAAAGACTAGAGAAGGTTTTTTTCTGCCAGACCTCCCTCTCTCCCCGAGTGTTTTTCATCCTACAACGCAGGTAGCTGCTAGGACATCCGAAAATGAGATTAAGTTTTGTTTAGGAAGACATTAATGGCCATCTTTCCAGTAGACCCAAGTATAAACAGGTAGCTGGTAAGCAAAGGCTGTTGGATTTAATGGTAACAACATCACTCCTCTGTGTGCTGCTGGCATGCAATTAGTATTTTTTTACTGGGCTAACCTGGAGCCAGCTGCAGTGTGGAGGACCTCAGTCTGCTAGACCTTAACTTTTACACTCTCACTTCAGCCTGTGATATCATCCACGCATGACATGGAGAACCCACCCTGGAGCACGGTGAGGATAATCCAGGGAATGACCACAATGAATTCAGAAGGTTTTGTTTGCAACATAGAGATATCTTGCTAACTGCATGCTGGTGGGGTTGGGTTCAGCTGGACAGGAAAGTCCCTGGGGTGAGGTGGAGAACAGGTGTGACTACCCTGCTCTTCAGCTGAACTTCAGGCTGCTGAGATATGCACACAAATACATTTAAGTATTTAAATTGTTGTAGTGCCTTAAGATATTACTGTGCCCCATGTGTTTGTCACAGCTGCTCTGCTGGAAGTTACTGTCCTCGCAACTTTGCTAGAACAACAGTTTGCCTAATCAATGTCTACCTAGATCAGCAAAGGGCCTATGCCCACAGCTAGCATCACCACAGCCCATTCAATGACATCTTTGCTCAGCCTTCCATCAGAAGAAACGAGCAGATGCACAGTGAGATGCAGTTGCCTTCTGTAACAATGGCGTTTCTTTAATTAAACTGGAACTCCAAGCTGGACCTGTTCATAGACACTATGGAGCTGTCTCAGACAGTCCACTTCATAGACATATTGTAAATCCATGGGGTAAAAATGGGACTAGCATCCCAGAAAGTTTAAAAATGTGAAAAGAATGAGCTTCTTTAGCAGGAGGTATACCAATCTGAACTCATTCCATAACCTTTCTTGAACTGAGTACTCCATGGGAAACAGATTAAAAGGGGGTGTGTGGGAAGCATGTACCATGCAAAAACCAAACTGGCAAACTTACTGAACTTTCATGATGACAGTCTCTTTGAAGTCTGTGTAATTGCTGAAGACAGACTCAAACTACAAAAGATAAATTAATTGGAGTTAAAGGCAAGCAGAAACATAGACCAAAATGCCATGAAGTTCTGAGGCTCCAGCTGTAAAGCTTTAGTCCAGAACACACTGTCACGGGCAGAAATAAAGCATGATGATCTGTCATATCCACTATGCAAAGTATTGCAGAAGAGAAGCAGTGGGGTAGGGCTGTAGAACAGGGAGTATGGGAAAGCAGTGGAAGGATGAAGAGACCTAAGCTGAATGAGTGTAAGGCAGTGCAGTAGGGTTGGCTGGCTGGGTAGCTACAGCAACCCCCTGGAGACCCAATGCTTAGAAGGGCATCTCTGCAGTACCAGCCTGTGTGCAAGTAGAGGGAACGGGGAGGAGCAGGCATCCTTACAGATGGCGTGTGCCTCTAAGATGCAGTGAAGTGGGATTGTCAGAGGTTGATTTTCAGGGAGAATCACAGCACTGATGTAAGCACTGGGGGTCAGATCAATAGAAAAGTCACTGCTCTCCCTCATCCTGTGTGAAGCAGGGAACAACTGCTGGAAGCAACTGCTGGAAGCAGCTGCCTCCAGCTGCCACACAAACAGGAGGCACCATGATAAAAGGATAAGATGTCTAAGTCAACTGAAATAAAAGATAAACCATCCTTCTTTGTAATAAAATAGAAATTATTTTCTATGCTATTCTCACTTTAGCATACATATCTATTCTAATGTGTCAAGTCATGCTCTTCTGTAGCCAAAACATGAAAAAATGTTAGACAAAAAATTGAGGAAAATAGTTTTTAACATTCTGGAGAGACAATTTTTCATTGCTTTCTGATAAAACATTCATAGGAAGAGATATAATAACATTAAGAAGTTGATAATAATTTTTTATGTATTCTGATTAATATTTAGTGAATATTTTTTGATCAGCTGTCTGGTAGATTTGAATACCTCTTCTTTCTTGCTTCCAGAAAACAACATAAGCAAATCCACTTGTTTCAACATGGCAGTATAAATTAAACAGTTCATCTTATTTCTCCAGGAAATCCACAGCCAGATTCTATCTATAGTCCTAGAACATGCAAAATGTGTAATATCCACTAATAGCATTAAAATACTCATACTGGTATGCTTATGGAAGAGGCTTAATATTTAGGTATTTGGACACAGCTGGACAGCCATTCTGAAGTTTGTGCAGTGTGGAAATGTCAACTTTCTTAAAAAAAAAAAATTGTTCATTTTTACTCATAACACTGAGTATTACTGAGCACGCAGCAAACAGTGGAGATCAGAAACTAAGTGAGTTGAAAAACTTTGCTCAGCTCCATGGTTTCTGGAGAGGGAATGGTAAAAGAGGCAAAGCAATTTATGTGAGAACTTCCCAGAATAGAAGCAGTGCTAAAATGCAGATATTACTTATTTCAGGTATATTACTTCAGCAAGAGTCATGCAGATACTCATCTGAGGGCAGAAATCAAGTCTTTTTTGAACAGGTCTAAACACGTGTGAAGCATTCTTTGAAAGGAGTAGATTTGTCAGGTGAAACTCTTCTAGGTACCCCACTGAAGGCAGAGTGTATCCCCTCTGTCTGCAGGACACTGACGATAGCAGTAAATATACAGAAAAAAAAAAAAAAAAAAAAAAAAACCATTGTCACTTACAAAGTTTGTTATGTTTTGGAACACCTCTTCATACTCCATGGTATTTACAATTTCAACATCATCTCCGTAAGTTTCTTTCAGTGTGATGACCCCTGGGAATACTTTCCCTGGAATGAGAAGAGAGAATATCAATTAATTAGAAAGCAATTAAGTAAGTCAGGTTTCACATTGGAGTTCTCCAGCCTTCAGAGATGAGGAAACAAAACACAGAAATCAAGCAGTGCTATATTTCATATGCTAGAGGAATCATCAGGGGACAAATATTTGCTCAATCAGTTAGCCACAATGGGGGATGTACTCTGGCTAACTGGGAAGCAGGCAGGATCCTGGCCTCAACCAAACTGGCTAGACTGTGAAACATAAAAACATTAAACTGTAAGCATGGCCTGAAGCTAACAAAGCACTCCAGCTGAGGCCTTGGAGCATTTAGTGAGAAAATACCTATATCAATGTCTCCAAGTCTACAGCCACAAAGCAGCTAATGTGGTTCACTGTATCTGAGAAAGCAATTCAGAGTCTTTAGGCTCACAAGTAAATTTGAGAATCCTGCTTGCTGACACTTAAATAAGAAGCTGCACGTGCTTGGCCTTCAGCAGCATCTCAGAGATGCATCTCAACAGGGCTGGTGAGTGTTCAGCAATAGGGAAAACCAAGCTGGTTGTTCAGAGGTCTTCATGGGTTTAAGCCTTTTTAAATCCTGGCCACTAATATTATGTTAGGTTTACACATGCATTTTTTTCCTGCTTTTTAAAAAATTTAGTCTCCAGGACCCCTGGCAGAGAGTTCCCCTGCTTTTCTTAGCACATTAACCTCTTTGGCCATTACTGTTTTGTGAGATAACAAGCTAGGTCATCATAACAGTGACCATCTGAAAAGCTAGTCATTATTCTGCACTCACTTGCCCAGTCTGATTATGTTCTCAGTTATAACAAGAGAACAGGGGATATAGGAAGACAAATTCACCTGATTACTTACCTGTTAAGCAACTAAAAATATAGATTTCCCTTCTGCAACTCACCTCTGAGACAATTCTTGTTGTTATAGTAGTATCCATAGTGGCACAGGCAGGTATAATTGCTGAATAGTTGAACACATCTAGCCACTTCTCCACAAGTGTCTCTATCACAATAGTTCCCTGATAGAAAGATGGAAGATATCGATATCAGCATTTCTATGAAATTGCTATGGTCAATTCATGTATAAAGTAGTGCATATATTTAATAGTTCATATATATATCTACTGAAGGAATCTACCAGGTATGTTTTATAGGGGATAGATGGAGTTAAAGAGTACATGGAGCTGCACAATCCAACAGGGTATCACAGTGACAACATAGAGTAAGGCTAAAATTCATTATTTGTTATACTTAGCATTCACAGTTTCACTCTACTTAACACAACTAAAACCAAAATGAACAAAAATATACAGTGAGGCTGGCCAAAATCAGTGACAAAGTTAGAAAAAGGCAGACTACAAAAGCCTCTGTGTCTCTAATACTGTGCTGGTATGTGCTGGCCTTACATAATATGGTGTCACGGTAGGGACATTCACTGCAGACACATGAACAAAATGAAGGCTCCCAAGTTAAACATCCCAGCCTACAAACCTCAGTACGTATCAGAGTATGCTGCTAGGGAATTTATTGCAGGGCTTACAGCTGTCACCAGTTGTCTTTTCTTACAGGGTGTGGTCTTTGACTACAGCAATCACAGTTATACTTGTTCTAAATATAAATTCTGTAAGAATTTTATAGCATATATTTCATATCCGTACATAACTTACTAGTTTATAATCAGTTAGAAGTTATCTTTCAAAATACAATATATATAGGTTACTAAACACAATACTTTTCCAAGTCACCAAACTGTGCTTTTTAACTCTGTCTGGTTTCCTTCCCTTAATTCCATAGGTATGATTTCATCAATGAGAGAAAGATTTTCTGTGCAATCGGGAAAACTAGAGTATTTCTCTCTTAGCCTTCAAAAAGAAGAAATGTAAATATTTAATGAAGTTTCAAAAGCTAGAAAGCTCATCGCCATGTGCTGTGTTTCTGGAGATCAGACTAAAGCCAAGTTCTTTTATCAAGACACCACCGTGGGCAGAAAAAAAAAATGCTTCTGAAATCACCCCCCAACACTGCACTTCTGGAACAGAACAGAAGAGTAGCGGATAGTCAGAGAATTCTAGGTCAGCCCTGAAAAAAACTCTGTGACATTACATGTCTACCCTGGAAAAGATTACTATCAGAGAGGATGCGGTGAGGTATGGAAGATTCCTGGCATGGACCTATCAGTGGTGCCCAGTCCCCTGGCAATAAGCCCCAGGCTGGTGAGAGACCCAGCTCCCTCCCAGCCCGTGC
>NW_008632824.1:7902-9365 GCF_000691845.1 Merops nubicus | reverse complement strand
CCACACTAGTGCAGATACAAGCCAGGAGACTAGAGGTGGCTCACCATCCACGAGCTTGTGTACATGCCAAAGAAGGAGAGGAACTGGGGGCTTTGGAGAGATGAACCTGGGTTGTATTTACCTGAGAGCTCAAAACTTTTGTGTATATAGTAGATTGCACAGATGAGAACCAGGTAACCCTTAGAGAAACCAATCAATAATCAGTTTTATTGATCAATCAACTCTCTCTGTCTACCTTGGTGTCTATTGTCTTATCTTAGCTGCAGGTACAGCAGTTTGCAGTTCATATATTGCTGTGATCTGTGCATGGCTGATCCCTCACACCCTCCTCTCCTCACCAGCCAGATGGGCAGGTGGAAACCCTGAGAGCTCAGGGCACAGAGGTTACGTTTCCATCAGCACATCCTGTGGTGCAGGAGCTGTCTCTGCAGAGCTGGGTGGCTGTGGACCTTGTGGCCATTCCACCTCTGCTTGCAAGGAGGTGGAAAAACCTTGGGCTGGTTTTAAGCAGGTTCTGTGGGATCAGTGTCCATCAGGCAGAGCACGGGGGTTCTGCTCTGAGAGGTTTGGGCTGGTTTCACCCAAAAGGAACCCAGTTTGTGGACTCTGAGATTTCCCTATGACATGAATCAGAGCTTTGTAAGCCAGGAGATCTCAGAGATTCACTTCAGAAGTGTACTGAGAAGTGTAGTCACACCCTAAACGTCTCCAGTGTTACCTCACCCCCAGCGTGGTGGGAGCTGCTGCCGGTGTCTGGGAGGAGCCACCGTGCCCTGCTGGGGCTGCTGGGGCTGCTGGGCTCTGTCCTCATGGAGATGGGTTCCTGCCCCAACCACAGGGATGGGGGGAGTGGAGATGTGTGTCTCCTTTGGGCCTTGGATGCCCATAGATGAGTTGGGGTGCACCAAGGAAGCCCATCAGATGTTAAGCAGTGTGATTCGTGGCTGAAATAGGGAGGACCTGAGCTTGATCCTGCTGAGGTGCTGGGTCAGGTTTTCTGCTCTGGAGGGCACAGTCAGCAGCTGAGATTGGGGTGTCTCTATCAGGGAACTTGCCCTCCATGGCAACTTCCAATTTATCTACAGATAGCAGGGACAGGACTCATTCTGTCTGAGTTCAGCTGCCTGGGGACCTGTGAAGCACAAACTCTGCCCTTTGGAGATGTTCTCACTGAGAGGCCCAGGCACTGAGGTGGGCTCAGACAAGATGCTCACCCTATCAAGTGGGTCTTCCCTTGCAAGCCATGCTAAATATGGAGTAAAATTACATATTTCCAGGAAGAAAGACAATTTAGTGGGATTAGATTTAGGTAAACAGCCAGAAAAAAAAAAATGAAAGATGAACTCTTCCATTGTATTCCTGTCTGGGCTTTGGCAAACCACCAACCAAACAAGGACCTGGATGGTGTTTGTTTAACCTCCTGGGTCTGTAGGTTTTCATTCCCTGTGAGGCTGCCAGTCTTT
>NW_008632824.1:4179-7870 GCF_000691845.1 Merops nubicus | reverse complement strand
AGAAGGTTCTTCTGTGGGTGGTTTTTTTTTTTTTTTTTTGAGTTTCTTTTTCTGTTTTTCTTCTTCAGAATTTTGGCACATGTGCTCTCAATATTGTCCTGAACTGGAAAGAGTTGAGGTACAAGGAAAATATTGAGCAGAAAAAGGTTATTCAAACTTTTTCAGACCTCAAATAAGGTTCAGGATGGGTTCATTTCATGTTATATGCAAGTTTGGCAAGGAGATGCTTCTCCTCTCATGGTACAAACCCTCAGCTCTTCTGGACATAGTCTCCTCTGAAGGGGTTGGATGATCACAGATGGGTGACTGTGTTCTCAAGCTAGAGAAACCATTTTGGGTCTTGAAGCCTCCTCCATGGCTGCAGAGCTCAGCAATTGTCAGCAGGGGCTTAACTGGAGAGCATCAAAGTTCCAAAAGAAACAAGCAGCAGTTCAGGAAGCAAACAGAATCCTTTTTAACTTGGAGCACCATGCTGACATCTCACTGAAATTGGAAGAGAAGGTATAAATGGGAATATTCTCCATAAAGAGGTGAAACTCTATTTTTTGAGAGAGGTTCTCACAGCTGCCTTCAAAGTGTCTGGTCAGGACATCCCTGCAGATGAGTCTCTGCTCTGATCCAGCAGGGCACACAGTGATCCTCTCCATGTGACAGATGCTCACACACATCCTGCATCCAAACAAGTTGTTTGTGTCCAGATTGTTATGGAAAGGTATATTTAAAAAAATAAATAAATGAGTAGATTCCAAAATGTTGTGGTATCTTTAAAATGAAAGTGCAGACTTCAGAAAGAAACTGATTTTTTTGGGGGGGTTTCATTTGTTTCTATATTCCAGCTCAAGGATATTCCAGTGGGCATCTTCAGGTACCTCTTCTCCTTTGCCCTGCCCCACGTTGAGCTTGCTGTGTTACTCTCAGCCATTTCAAACACCCAGGAAGCACCAAAGGCCTTTGGATATTCACAGCTCCACTTTTCAGAACCTATTTTTCCATTTTTCTTACTTTGTAGACGTTTTCCTGAGACTGCAGTTGGTATTTTTCTTGGTTATACCCTAAACCTGTTTGGCTCCTCCCAGGCTTCTGCTCCTTCTTCTGTTCCCCAAAGGCTTCAACGCTCTGCTCCTTACTCCTCTCTTCTCTCACTTGACCTCTTCACTGACTCCCAGGCACCTCCTAGGGCAGAGATCTATTTCCTGGGAAACAGGACTAGGAATGTAGGAATTGCTGTATTTCCAAAGGAAAAAGAACCCAGCCCCCCAACCCAACAACCCAAGAAGCAAATTTGGGGTAGAATGTAGTTTTTCTAGCACGTTGAGCATGTTTTCCCTGCAGGCTTTCTGCAGAAGAAAATAAGAAGAGAACTTTTGACCCAACCTTAAATTTAAAGTCAGAGTTGCTGGTTTGACTGGGAAAAGAACATTATTCTCAGTTTGGGCCAGGACTAGGCTGGTCTGCTGCTGTTTGCCAGCAAAAACTAGTCCCAGGGAATGGTTAGGAGTTAATAATATTATAAAATAACATTTTTCCCAGACAAGCATTAATATTCTTTTTAATTCTTTTTAATTTAATTAATATTCTTTGCCCTCTGCCCCAAAACATCCTCCTGCTTGACAGCCAGGGCAGAGCAGTCTTGGCCTGGTGTCATAGGTAAGCCAGGCACTAAAGGGGCTCCCAGGCTGCAGAGTGGATTGCTCTGGAGGAGACCACATCAAGTGACCTGGTGGTTCCTCCAGTGTTACAATCTGTGGATCTAAAGATGCAACATTTATTCCAAATTTTTGGTTGCTTAGCATAGGATTGCAGCACTCACAAGCCTCCACTTGCACTTTCCCCCCCCTCCATGTTCTCAAAGCTTCTTGTCTTCTGCTTTCATGGAATCATAGAGTCATTCAGGTTGGAAAAGACCCTTAAGATCCTTGAGTCCAACCAGCAGCCCAGCACTGCCAAGACTGTTAAGCCAGCGTATGTGGCAGGAGTGACTTTCTGCTCAGAAATCCCACATAACAGGGTCTGTAGCTTCCCAAATCTCACCAAAGTTGGTGTTGGGATCAAATTCCTACAGTCAGCTTTGATCTTCAGCAGAGAAATGGTTTCCTCCACCCAGACACGAGTGACCACTGGTAAAATTTGCATCTGGAACAAAGCCTGAATCATATTCCCCAACGTGTTTTTTAATTCCCTTGTTCTGATTAGCAGGTAAATTTTAAGTCCCTTTAGACGTGCTTGCAGT
The DNA here is from genome assembly GCF_000691845.1 of Merops nubicus. Classification (NCBI taxonomy): domain Eukaryota; kingdom Metazoa; phylum Chordata; class Aves; order Coraciiformes; family Meropidae; genus Merops; species Merops nubicus. The sequence continues at coordinate 5,640 of NW_008632824.1, read as the reverse complement.
GCAAGAAGGGAACAGCTTCAAGAGGTCTCTCAACTAGGTGAACAGTGACTTAGGAAGGAGAGGGAGAGAGAAAATGAGTTGCTGGCTCGTTATTTTTCCTACACGCTTTCAAAATTTGGGGAAATTTGCCCCTCAGGTAATTTGTGTCCAGCCTATGTCATCATGCTTTCCCACAAAAAGGGCTTTTTGAAGCCCTTGGCAAGTGGACGCCACCAAGTAAGTGTGAAGAGCAAGGTTCTTCTCCAACTCTAATTGCTCAGCCTTGGGTTGGCCAGGGCAGGAAGACAGGAAGGCTCCATCTGAAGGAAACCTTTCATCCCGTGAAGGGGAGACCATAAAGAAAACAAAATGCATTTGCCTTATTAAACGAAAGTGTAATTAGCTGGAAGGAAATGGGAAAGGCGTGAAGAACAAAAAAAGAAACCCTTTTTTTTTTTTCCTGAGGTGGGGAGACCACCAATAGTCACCAAAGTGGAGAGAATTTACGGCGGTGTGGGGGAGAGTCTGTTTGGAGATACTTTAATGGTAATTTTTAGGAAGAATTTACAAGCATACTCTGCTACCGAGTGGAAAAATACATTGGCCACAAAGAAATTGCTGTTTGCCAAGCCTAATGATTCATTTCTGAGTCATAAATAATAGGTCCCTAATGACAAAGGGTATAAGAGTGGTCGTCTCTTGCCAACTATTTATTAGAAAATAGAGCTAAATCATTAGCTGGGAGCTCTCTTACCGGAAAGCTGAAACCACATTTCTCTATGAAAGGTCATAAGCTATTTCCACAAGAATTTAGACAAAACATTATTGCATTTTAAATCTTTCATCTTTAGCCCTGAAAAAAGAAAAAAAAAAAAAAAAAAAAAGGAGAAGGGGAGGTGGAAAAAAAAAAAGCAGTCGGTACACCAGAGAACTCCAATTTGTCCTGGGGCATCCCTGGGGATCCAAAAGGGTAAGGAGAGAACGGGGGGAGGTTGGAAACACCAGCAGCAGTGTCTGCTGAGGGGATGGGAAGGAATTGGTGTCACCTCCTTTGGGGAGACCCTCCCCAGCCCTTTCTGCCTCGCTGCAGCTCTGGAGGAAGGTGCTTGGCTGGTCGGCCAGGAGGAGCCCACTGCCCAGCTTCTGGCCTGGGAGCCCGTGGCCAGTGCTGCTGGCTGAGCCTTTGGCTCTCAGCAGAGGCCCCATCCATCAGCTCAGAGGCATGAGGGATGGAGGTGCCCTGGGCACTGAGGACACGCACCAGCCGTGGCTCTCAGAGGAGTTTTTTAGCATGAATGGATGAACGAGTTGCTGGTTCAGTGAAGTTCCCTGGTGGCTACTTAATTCATGTGGACTTCAAAGAGATTTGGGGGAACGTTGGAAGTTTAGCCCCGTGCTTTGCCAAAGCAGGGCCTCTTGTCTTCTAGAATCACAGAATGTTTGGGTTGGACAAGACCTTTAAGGTCAGCAAGTCCAACTGTT
>NW_008632824.1:0-4067 GCF_000691845.1 Merops nubicus | reverse complement strand
GAAATTGTTCCTCAGGGGCAACTGAAACCTCCCCTGGGGCAACTGGAGGCCCTTTCCTCTTGGCCTGTCCCTTGTCCCTCGGGAGCAGAGCCCGACCCCCCCCTGGCTCCAGGCTCCTGTCAGGAGCTGTGCAGAGCCAGAAGGTCTCCCCTGAGCCTCCTTTGCTCCAGGCTCAGCACCCCCAGCTCCCTCAGCTGCTCCTCCCCACACTTGGGCTCTAGACCCTTCCCCAGCAGCTCCGTTGCCCTTCTCTGGCCACGCTCCGGCCCCTCAATGCTCTTCTGGGAGGGAGGGGCCCCAAAACTGAACCCCATTTTTGAGCTGCAGCCTCTCCAGTGCTGAGTCCAGGTGGATGATCTGCCCTTAGTCCTGCTGGCCACACTAGGGCTGATATAAGCCAGGCTGTACTGTTGTTGTACTGTTGAAGGGGGAGTGGTGTCAGCCTGCTCCTGAAAGAGAAGGGAAACTGAGGCACAGAAGGATATGGTCCACCTGTGATGGCTTCTCTGCAGAGATGGGTGCCTGGAGCCATGAGCTGTTTGCCAATGGCAGTCAAACACAGGTCTGATGTTCCTCAGAGGACGTGTCTTGAGGAGATCCTGGGAGATTGTGGCAGAAAGCAGAGGAGCAGCAATGGAGGGTCCCATCTCACCTCCAGGTGACACCTACAGGCACTGTCTGGACTCCTCCACAGCCCTTGTGGAGCCACGACAGCCCAGCAAGGAATCATTCCTCTGCCTTGGGGTGAATCACAGGCTCTCTGCGAGGGTCCCTCCTCCTGCCGGTGGCAGAGTGAGCGGGGATGACTGAAACTGGAAAGAGGCTCTTCAGGACCTATTACAGCCCCAAAATTGGCTGAAAGACCCTCTGACTCCTGCCTGCACCTTCCCCCCATGCCCATCCTCGAGGGAAACGGCTCTGCCTGGCCCAGCTCCTGGCTGGCAGGTGTAACACCTGACTGAAGCAAGTGCCCCTGAAGGCCGGGTCTGCCTGGCTTTGGACACGTCTCTAGAGGGTTTAATAACCACAACACTGAATCCTCTCCCACACATCAGCTTTATTATCTGTTGTTAGTTTGATTTCCACCATGACAAGAGAGGGAACAGTTTGCTCTGCTTTGCTGGGACTCCGTTTTTAGTTCAGCTTTGTGAAATTTCAATTAAGATGTCAAATAAAACCCAAATGAGACCCGACGTGGCAGTGGAAGAGCTGAGGAAATCCAGTGCAGGGTCAGCTCTTGCATGAGCTTGCAACACTTCAGTTTGGAGATGGTTTTACAATCACACTGGCTGGGCTGGTGCAATTACACAAAAGTCTCAGGTTTAACTTTGGAGAACAAACGTCTGCTGAAAAGAATTTGTGGCAGTGAAATTTTGAGCCCCAAAATTTTGAGGAATGCCCTTGCAGCATTTGTTCTCTTTGAACTTCTATGTCACAGAAACGTGTCCTTAGCAATAGGACAAGTGGAAACAGCCTCAAGTTGTACCATTGGAGGTTTAGGTTGCCCCTGAGGAACAATTTCTTGCCCTGGAAGGTTGCCCAGGGCTGTGCCAGGCTGCCCAGGGCAGTGGTGGAGTCCCCACCCCTGGAGGGGTTCCCAAGCCGTGGAGATGTGGGGTGAGGGACACGGGGCAGTGGGGACCTGGCAGGGCTTGGAGAGGGTTGGAACTGATGATCTTAAAGTTCTCTTCTAACCACAATGATTCTATGATTCTAAAAACCTCTGAACTTCTTCCCTAGATGGGGGTAATGCACAAGGCAGAGGGGGAAGGTGGGCAAGTCTTGGTCAGGAAACTTCATTTTGCTCTGCCTTTGTCCCAGCCCCAGCACTGAGGGTCTGAATCACCTGCAATAAAATAATCCAATATTGACACAAACACACACGTCCATGTGCTCATATTGAAAAAGATAAAGTATCATATTTAATTTGCAGAAGTTATTTCTAATCCTTTGGGATAACTTCTCCATCAAGCAGTGGAAGCTTCTTGCCTGAGTGGGTTTTGTTCAACCCACTTGTCTGCTCAGCTTGTGCCTCTCTCTGGAGGGAGGATGCCAACAGACAGCTCTTCACTTCCCTTCTACAGGAAGACCATGCAGGGACTGTCATTCAGCTGCCTCTTTGCCCATGCCTCAAGCCAACCTTGGTGGTGTCATCTCCAGTTCTCACACTACCCATCAGAGATATCCAAGACATATGTCTCAGACATGTCCAGTTCCATCATCTGAGCTACATGACCTTTAAGGTCCCTTCCAACCCAAACCATTCTATGATTCTATGATCTCCTAGTCCAGATTTCTGAGGAATGCATCCTGGGCTTAGGAGCTGCCCTGCTGGGAAGCAATACCCCTCTTCTGCTAGCAGTTATCCCCAGGAGCTCAATGATCCCACTTTTCTGGAGTGTCCATGGAAGCAGGTAGAGATTCAGGTACACTCTTGAGATCTGAGACTGCCCTTCAGCCAGCAGGGATCTCTTTGAAACTAAAAGCACTAAAAGCAGAGTTGCTGAGATTAAACAGATCTCAGAAACACTTGACCTCCAAAGTATCTAGGGAGGATTCTGTGAGACCATCCCATGGCTGACCCATTTTCCTTTCCCAAGGACATGCAGACATGCACACACAGCCCAAACCTTTGGCTTTTCCACCTTGAAAGCAAAGTGCAAACTGCCCAGGATAAAATATGACTGTTTCATTTGGAGAGCACAGGAATCTCTGTAAATCTCTGAGGAACATCCCCTCATTGACTGAGATGGTTTTTTTTCTGGTTATCTCTGTGCTGCATGGAGCTGAGGGTTCTTGCAGAGGTTTATGATCATTCCAGATGAAAAAAGCCAAGCATGGGCTTGATGTTGGGTGTTGCACTGCTTCTCTGTAGAAGGAATTCCTCTCTGCCTGGCCTGATAAGCTGCCTTGAAGCAGCTCAGCTCTGAGTCTGCCTTGTGCAGTAAGTGCAGTGGGAGCCAAATTTGCAACAGCACTTCACCGTGTGGAGAGTCTAAACTCCTGTGAGCCCTGAGCTTTCAGCCTTCACAGAGAAAAATCATAGGGCTGTCCTTCCCCAGGAGGGTAAAAAGCAGAAGCTGGTTGGCATTACTGCGAGGGTTCTGCAGAACATCTGGGCATGGAGAGCAGAAAATGATCCCCAGAGGTCTTGTCCAGCCCCTGCCATGCTGGGATTCTGGGGCTCTGTGAGTGTTAGACATGGAGTACTGGGCTGAGTGCTCCAGCTCAGTACACTCCCTCTTCACCCCTTTGTTACCTCCACGTTCAGCTATCCAAATATCTTACACATACCCAGTTTCCATAGCTATGGGAATTTGTCTGATGCCTGCACATCTGTCCCTTCAGCTTTTCATGTCAACACGTGTTTCTACTATTTCAATTCCAATCAAATCTTCATCTTTCTCTAGCTACTTTAAAACCAATCATAATCCTGAACATAGGATCATGTCCAGGCAGGTTTGGGATCTCTCCAGAGCAGGAGACTCCACAGCCTCTCTGGGCAGCTGCTCCAGGCTCCAACACCCTCACCCCAAAGAAGTTTCTCCTCCTGCTCAGGTGGCACCTCCTGGGTTCCAGTTTTGCTCCTTGTCCTGTCACTGGGCACCATTAAAACATTCTGGCAACTCAAATGCCTGCCTGGGAGTGGCTGGTCCCTTACTTTTTTTCGCTCCCCCTGCCACTCTAGAAGGAGAAGGATGAAATGCCAGCCAGCACTACCTAGCAGAGCATTTTCTTTTAATCTGCAGGCAAATGGAATTAAATGGTTTTAAGGGAAAAATGTCAGCCCAAGGCCTTGTCTGAGCAATGAGTTTCTGCCTCTCACACCCGCCAGTGAAGCTTGTGAAGGTGTCTCACACAGGGAGACAGCCACAGCCTCGAATGAGTGCTCCCACCCTGTGGATGTTGTGGGTGTGTTCTGGCTCCTCCTGCAAGCTGAGTCCTCTGGGTACAAAGCATCCAGCACTGCTTCCTGAGCAGCAGCCAGCCAAACAAGCACATCCAAAACAGGAGCTCAGACCATCAAATCAAAACGTGTTTACTGAAGTGCTGGGGTTGAACCCCCA
>NW_008632823.1:31700-31937 GCF_000691845.1 Merops nubicus | reverse complement strand
ACAAAGTTAGTCCTGAACCCAACTCCCTACCACCTCCACAGGCAATACGTTATCCTCACTCTCGGCTGGGGAGCAGCCCCCCGGAAGAGGGTCCCAGGCTGGACTCAGCCACAGAAAGTACAGGAGCTGGATTCTGGAACTCAGTTCAGGAACACAGGGAAAGGCATCAAAGGCAGGATGGATGAAGTCTTCCTCGGGTGCCGGCCACTGCAGAAGACGCAACCAGGAGTCGCAGAT
>NW_008632823.1:30974-31425 GCF_000691845.1 Merops nubicus | reverse complement strand
ACAGAGCATTTAATTATAAGAGCTTTAGCTAAAAAGTAAAATCATTGAGCAGAACCAACTCTATTTACCCCAAACCAGGACAATAACTATGGGTTATATATAGGTTCATAAGTTCATATAGGTTGTATCTAGGTTCATGTGAAAGAAACAGCAACAGATTGCTACACTGTTCTTGGACAGAATCTGGAAGTTTACTTTTATCTAACAATCAGAAAATGACCACAAAACAATATTTCCTTGTTCTTATATTCCTAACAAGAATCAGAGACTACATAAAACTACAAGGTAAATATAAACCTTTTCTTCCTGTATTCTTTTATCATGCAATGTAATTGTAATGGTTTGAAACCTGCTGCCTCTGGTGGGTGGAGATCTGAAACCCTAAACCAGGTACAAGCCTGAATGAAAGGGGCGTACACCTGTCCTATTCCCACTCCCCTTTTTCCTGTCT
>NW_008632823.1:10423-30890 GCF_000691845.1 Merops nubicus | reverse complement strand
CACACGCTGCTCTGCTGCTCCCTGTGCTACACGTGGCCGTGGCCATCTTGGAGACCTGGGCCTGATCTACAGACTCTTCCCTGCCTCCATCCACATCCAAGGATTGTGCATCCAGCTTCAATCCACCTCAATCCAGCGAGATCCAGCACCGGGGAGCCTCAGCATAGCATTTGGGTTTTGTATATTTGGAAGTTTAATCTTCCTTGCCTTGTTGTTCCTACAACCCCCCTTCCCTGTTAAATCCCTACCCTTCTTCTTTTCTGTACCCTGTTAAACCCCTTCCCTTCTTCCTTTCTGTTCCCTGTTAAATAATATATTTCGTTTTGTTAACTTTCAATTTGGTGCAAGGTTTTCATTACCCCTGCCTTCCTTATTTACCTCTCTACCTGGGAAACTGAGGGATAAGGGAGGTGGGACACAATTCTGCCTTCTAACCGGGACAGAACAGTAATGTTCCCCAATGAGCTCCAATTGCTTGGTCTACAGCAAATAAAAAATTTAAAAACAAAACAAAACACAAGCCAACAACAAAATCCACAAAAAACAAACCAGTTTTTCTTCACTTTTTCTTTAACTTCTTTGCAGAATAAAACACAACTTTGCCATTCCACCTTTATTCATAAATTATTTGCACAGCTTTGCTATATCTAATTACCAACCATGACTTTTCCACAAGGTCTGATGATAGTAGCAGTTAATTCTATAATCAAACTCCATTGATTTGGCAGAAAAAAAAAAAAAAGAGGATCGATAAATTCCCAGGAGAAAAAAAAAAAAAGGAAAAAAAAAAAAAAAAGAAGCTTAATCTATGTTTGTTGTTAATATCACCTACAAATCCCTTGTGTCATCAGGGATCTCTCTGAATATCATGTATTCTGAATGACTGAAGAATAGTTTTGTAGCAGAAATGGTCAATGCTCTCTGTCCACGTCTGTGTCAGATACTGAAACAAATGTACATTAATAATAATAATTGTCTATGTGTTTCACCTTGCTAAATGCAATTTGAATTATTATTCTCATCCTCAAAGTAAAGATTTTTAACCTGATGTTTCTAAGGGTGAAAAAAAAAAAATGTTCTGTTCTTTGTTTGGCCTCCACAAACAGAAGCACAGCATTTGTCTTTTCATTGGTAACATTAAGTCTGTCTGATCTGAGTGATAAAAAGCAGAGATTATCTATTCCTGCCTGTCATTTTTGGCAAACGTGAACTTTTCATAAAAACAGAAAGATAAATCACAGGAGCTATTATTGTCTTTCTCTTAATCTTTCTAATGGATCAGCGTAATTTCTGGTATGCTCTAGTAGGTCAGGGAGGTCATCACTGTAGGAGAACAGCCTTCTCTACTTATTGAACACTAAATACTGATCTCCCACACAAACCCAGATAAAGACTTTGCACAGGAGATTAAGCTACTGGCAAAGCAGAGGAGTCCTGTGGATCTACTCAGCTGCTGTTAACAGACTTCTCTGACATTTGATAGTCTTACTTGTGTGGGGGTTTGAGGCCACATAGCCTGTGGTGAGTGCTCCTTATCCTAATTCTAGAAATATTCAGTGCAAATTTACAAGTACTTAATTACAAAACTGACATGCAAACACAAACACTGAAACAGATCACCATCATACTGCCTGTAGTTTCTGAACAACATAGACTGGCGAATGCAATGATACTGGTATAAAGTTAAAAATTTTATTGCAGTCAACAACAGATATGACGATATAGAAAATAGCCATTAATTAAACATCAGCTGTATAGTCTGTGTTATTTTTTTTTCCTCCCTTCAAAAAGAAAAGAAAAGAAAAGGAGAGGAGAGGAGAGGAGAGGAGAGGAGAGGAGAGGAGAGGAGAGGAGAAAAGCTTTATTTGGGAAAATCTAACAACTGATTTGGGTGCAATGATGAACCATTACATAAATAATTGACAAATGCAGGTAAAGCCATGGAAAAATATTGATGCTTAAAACAAACAAAAGGGGGAGAAAATGCCTTTCCTGGCCTTCATGGGTAAACTGCTAGGGTTATACTTATTACTAAATCAAAATATATTTCAAATATTAGTGATCTGAGAAAGGTACAAAGCAAAACACTCAAGAATTTAAATTTCCAGAGTTTATTGTTTAGGCAGGAAAAATATGGTACTTTGCTCAATTCTGCTTCCTCTCAAAGTGATAAATATTTCAATGTAAATACATTTATAAAAGCAGAAGTAGAAGAAAGACAGATGGAGAAATGGTGGAATATTTATGAAGACAACTATAAAGAAAAACTGATTATTTTGAAGAAAAAGGAAAGGAACAAAACACAATATTAAAATTCTGGCACATTGCAACTAACTGGTCTGACCAGCTGTCTCTAATTCTGTCTATTCTATCCCTCTTTTTTTTTTTCTTCCCCCATTCTTCTTCACCTCCCAATATGTTAGCTTTTTTCCCCTTGCATTTGTTCTGCATATCTTGAAGAAGTCCATCATACTCCAAGCTCTTTTCTCCTCACAAAGCCCTCTCTTTGTATTTTCTCAGAACAACAAATCTATCACGCTCTTCATTCCATATGCATGTTACTCTGTCTAACCAAAATGTCTCTCAGATGGGTTTAATGTAAGAGATTATAAAGACCAGATGGAAAAATAGGAAGCTATTTTAGCCTGACCTTTCAGACCAAATCTGATCCCATTGCTGTCTGCCTGAATCAGTTTTAATCAGCTTCATCAGTATTGAAATTTAAGTTCTTGTGTAACTGAGTATCACTTCAACTGATTTAAGAAGGAAAAAGAATATGATCATGTAGACAACGAATGCTCTTTTTTTTTTTTAATTTGTTGCAAGTCCCAAAGAATTAGAAAGAAAGAAGCCAACACTTGTTTTGTTTACAATTACAGAGTATAGAGTTTGTCTACACTATGAAATAGAAAAATCACAGTTAAGTAGGAAATGTTAAAATAGTTTTATGAACACTTTGCAAATATTTGTTAGATACATACAAACATACTGTCGCCTTAGGGAACAGGCAGAATTTATATGATTCCTATATCTATAAAGAGGCACAGTCTGTATAACTAGTTTTCATACTTATAATTTGTTTGAAGATTGGTTGATGGATGAGTATGACAGATAAGCCACTCATCTACATGGATTCTAAAAACATAAAAGTAGTTCTTCAGGCATAATTATGTAGAAACAAACAAAAAGAATCACCACTACAGTTACCTCAATAATCCAATACCATTAGGTAAAAAATTTTCCTGAGATCCTCATGGTGATTTCCAGACTACATTTTCTTCATCGTTTAGTGTATTAATATTCAAAGAGTTTAAGGCAATGACAACTTTCTTGAAAATTTCTATGCAAGTGGGGTTTTATACTTGGAAAAGAAATTAGGTTTTCTAGGTCTGAAGCCATGGAAATTATAATACTGGGAATATATTCATAGACTAAGAGAGATTTCCATTCCCTGGGGTATAATAATAATGAAAACCTGTTATATAATGCACACATATACACACACATCCTCCATATAAGTCAAGCATCTTGGCTTATCTATCTTTTTATATTATGGTATACAATTTGTATTTCACAAAAGTATAAATCACACTACTCTCTTGTTGTTTTTTACAATGACACCTCCCATTTACTCTCATCAATTAAGGGAATGTTTTTGTTTTTTGTTTTTTGTTTTTTGTTTTATTTTTGAAATAATTAGCTGGGAGGTCATATTATTTGGTGTCATGGTTTAACCTCAGCTGCTAACTAAACACCATGCAGCTGCTTGCTTCCATGGGATGGGAATGAGAATTGGGACAAAAAAAAGGCAAAACCTCGTGGGCTGAGAAAAGGACATTTTAACAGAACAACATAAAGAGGGCAGAAACAACAGTAATACTAGTGAAATAATATATAAAGTGAGTGATATAAACTACAAGGCTCTACTAGTACCTGAGAGGAAACTTCCGTGCTCTGGTCACACGCTTAAGCCACGTACTGAAATCATCAGCCACCTCTGCAGGCCAGCCCTCCCCTTATATAGTGCTCATAATGTCAATATGGTATTGAATATCCCATTGGCTTGTTCAGTTGTTTATCTCAGCTGTGGCCCCACCCAGCTGCTAGTGAACATTAGGAAAATGAGCCAGTGCTTTTCTTATATTTATTTTTTTCCCATATTTTCCTATTCTGCATTATACTTTTTGAGAAGGCAGCTTCAGCTTTATTTCTAGAAAATGACAACAGAAGAAAACAATACCATTGTTTCCATAGTTTTTCATGGATTAGTATTTTTCTCAAGTTTTTAATTATAAAGACTGAAAACCAGAAACTGAAGAAAAAAATCATAACTACTGAAGAAAAAAAAGTCAAGATTATTACTAAATAGCTTAGGAGAAGGATGTAGAAATATTTTTTTTCTTCAAATAAAACAAGGTCATTCAGAACATTTCTGTTTCTCTTTATATTTGCTAATTCCATATAAAATTGTCCATATAATATTTTAGGTTGGCCCCTGAGACACAGTAGTTAAATCCTCTCTTTCAGAATACTAAATTCAAAAGCCAGCAATGAGGTATGCACTGACAGAAAGTTTACCCACATCTTTACAGCGTGGCTAATGTTTTACCATTCTTTCTGATTGCTGCTACTTGGCAAAGATTTGAAGGAATTTTTTGCCCAATGTGAAGAACTAAAAGACATTTAGTGCCATTAACCCAATCACACCAGACAAAATAAAGGACAGAAATCGACATCCTAATTACTGAATCTCTATTCCTACAACTGCAGGCTAGCTTCTTTGACAGAGTCTGTTCCACAGACTACTTCACTCTCCATCTCTCACTCTTCTCCTAAAAAAAGTAGAAATTAATCTTTAAATTTTAAAAATATTTTGCTTGAGGAGTTTCTTCAAAAGCATCTTCTGCTAAAAAAAGTCTTTGAACTGCAAATAGGATGTGAGTTCATATTGCTATTGCTGTTCAGAACTACTGTCAGATAGTTTCATTGTTCTGCACGTCACTCATCAAACATAAAATGCAGCCAATAATACTTTTCTTCACTCATGCAACTGCCAGGAGCTTCCAGGAATTTATGCTTGGTGATTGTTGTACTGAATTCACTTGGGTTTATTTTGAAGTGCAAAAAAGCTGAAAGAATAGGATGCAAGTGAAAGGCAGAGGGAATGGGAATCTAAGTTCCATGTATTTTTCTAAAATGAGAGTAAAAAACAGAATCTCTGAGAATTGGGTCAGATTTTATAAAAATGCTATTTTTCTTCTGGATGGGGAAAATTGTCACATAATACTGCAGCTGACATAAAATTGAGTGGGAGTATGGATCTGCTTGAGGGTTGGGAGGCTCTGCAGAGGGATCTGGACAGGTTGGATCAATAGGCCAAGGTCAGTGATATGAGGTTTAACAAGGCCAAGTGCTGGGTCCTGCACTTGGGTCACAACAACCCCAGGCAGCGCTATAGGCCTGGGGATGAGTGGCTGTAAAGCTGCCCAGCAGAAAAAGACCTGGGGGTGCTGGTGGACAGCTGGAAGAACTTAAGCCAGCAGTGTACCCAGGTGGACCAGAAAGCCAACAGCATACTGGCCTGTATCAAAAATAGTGTGGCTAGCAGGAGTAGGGAAGTGATTGTACCCCTGTATTCAGCACTGATGAGGCCACAGCTTGAGTACTGTGTTCAGTTTTGGGCACCACAGGATAAAGAAGACATGGAGGTGGTGGAGTGGGTCCAGAGAAGCGCAATGGAACTAGTAAAAAGTCTGGGGAACATGTCTTATAAAGAGAGGTTGAGAGAACTGGGTTAGAGTCCAGAGAAGAGGTGGCTGAAAGGAAACCTTATTGGTCTCTACAGCTACCTGAAAGGAGGTTGTAACTAGTGTTAGGATGAAAGGAAATGGGCTTAAGTTGTACCAGGGGATGTTTAAATTGGATATTAGGAAAAATTTCTTTACCAAAAAAATGTCATTGCATGGGAACAGGGCAACCAGGGAGGTGGTGAAGTCACCATCCCTGGATGTGTTAAAAAAAAAAAAACAAAACACACATGTAGATGTGGCACTTAAGGACATGGTTTACTGGTCATGGCAGTGTTGGGTGATGGTTGGACTTGACGAACTTAGAGGTCTTTTCCAACTGTAGTGTTTCTATAACTGTGTTAAGCGATAGAGGTCATACTTAAACTTTTCAAAAAGCAATACATATCAGTGATGCTTTCCTTCTACTTCCAAATATGCAGCTGAATTGACCATGGTGCAATACCAAAAAAAATTATAACAAAAGCATGACAGTCTGCTTTAATTGAACAATCAGACTGTTCTTTTCCATTTCTTTTCAAAGAAGCTTTATTTCAGTCTCACTCTTGCTCCATCTCAAGGTTCAGGTCAGGCTCAACTGTGCAGTCCTGGAACTTTGCTAGGCTCATCCATTGAACAAGAATTGTTCTTTTGAGTATAATTTTGGTGAGTTTTAATTTGAAAAACAGCTGCTACCAGGAAGGCTGCAAAATGCTAGTTTAACATGACAGTAGCAGAGTTCACTTCTAGTAGAATTGTGGTTTGGTTTGTTTATTTTGTTTTTCGTTTTTTTGGTTTTTTAGTTGGTTGGTTTTTTCACATTTTACACTCATTCTATGATGAAAAAGGAAGAAAAACAATATATTTTGAGCCTCCACTATTAGATGGCATTTAGTAATTGCAAATTAATGAAAGCTAGAGAAAAAGTGCAGTAAATGGCAGACAGCTGTTGTACATGTAGGACTCTCAGTCGATGCCATGGTTAAAGCTTTGTCCTAACCATTAAGTAGGAATTAAGAATAATGCAAGTGAACACAGTGATAATATCCAAAATTTAGATTTTAAGAAAAAACCCTGAAGTTGAAATGCTAATAAAATGGCATTTTATTTCTGTCTTTACTTTGAGAGTGATTCGTAAGGTAACACAGAAATATAGTTTTACTACTGTATAAAAGTGAGTAGTAACTGCAACATTCTTTCTTAAAAGTAAGCCATTTAGCAGTACTTCTGACACATTGCTTTGTGTTGATGCTTGATAGAATAGAAAGGAATGTGAGGAATGTGTCTTCAGAATAAGGGATGATAATGGGACAGTTTGTAGACTGGAGAGGTGCAATCACTGGTTACCCAAGGTGATAGGTTGGTCACTTTACATATAAAAGAACCAAACAAAAAAGATAGGAAGAGGGTGAGAACTTGAATGAGAATTAAAGAAAGCCAGATACCTACCTCTAGAAGTTTGGACAGCCTAAATTTTTGAACTTTAGGAACCTGTACGCATGCTTAATAGGCTTACACATAGTAACTTCTCCTCCCAGAAGAGGCATAAAATGAAGTTAATGAGACATACGATGTATGATGAGAAGGGGGGTTACACGTGAAGGGGGATATGTAGTAGGCAGACCTGGCAGTCTGTACACTCTGAGTACCTCAGCCAATGGGGAAAAGAGGAGGGAAATTTGCAGCCAGGTAATTAGGATAAAAGGGGGCTGCGTCCCCTAGAAAAACAGAGAGCCCACCAGGATATGCCCATGGACTCTCCCTTTATTTGAATAAAACATTTTTTTTACAGGACTCCTCTGTCTCCTTTGTGAACATCAGCCTCTGACAATGGCATTTTCTGCACACACTCAAGAAACTTTCTGTTTAATAAATATATTAACTGGCTCACCACTAGCAACTTAACATCTACACAGAAGAATTAATACCACCTCTACCAGTTTACTTGTGTGACTACCTAGATATGTTTTTCCAGAATATTCTTTTTTTTATATTCTGCTTTATTCTATTAAAAAAAAAAAATAGAGTATTACTATAAAATCCTAAAGAAATTGAACATCACCAATATGACACAGAGTTCAGTATACTCAGAAGTAAATACTACCATCAAGCAAGGCTAAGAGTGAGGATTTGTGCACAGCTTCTTTTACTGTAAGCCAGAGACAATACTTAATTTCAGTGTTACCAGAGAAAAGCAAATTAAGTCCATTTTAGTTTTTTGCAAAGTTCTCTATTTTCTCAGCTGACATGTTAAAACAAACATTTCCTGTAAGCTCCATAGTCCTTTTTAGATTCATCATTTCTCCTTCATTCCATGGTTCAGTTATACAGCCACTAAAATATATATGTATATTTCTCTAAATAAACCCGTTCGTAAAAAAATAAAAAAAAAAAATAAAATTTTAAAATCTTGCTGCCTAAATTTCAGTTGAAAGCTTTTTGTTTGTCTAGAGTGTACTACAATAATAATAACTGAAAAGATAATGGAACACCAAAATGGGTACTTATTTGTGTGATTACCCACTCAATACATACAAATACCTGTGTTTCTATATATGCACAGATGTAACTAATTTATTGGTGTGTTTTAATTTCCCACCTCCTCCACTGGATATGAGGACTGCTGTCAATGTGTAAGTTTCATTCCTTAGCCCAAGATGTGGTGACTCATGATGTAGGCTAAGCAAACAGTCATCACAGGAATCTGAATAGCAAGATCAACCTGTGTGCTTGTCAGTCCTGCAGGAGAAAATTAGAAGGTTTAGAAAATGCAAATTTATATGTGAAGCTACAAAGTACTGCAAATCTCTCCGCCTTCTTGTATCTCAAGGTCTCCTATTTCAGTGCTATTTTAAAGCCCTCCCTCTATTTGAGCAGCATTTCATAGTAACTTTTCCTCAAGATATGAACTGTAATTTTCTAACTTCTTAAAGTATTTTTCAGTTTTTCAACTTCTGTGTTGGCTCAGTCTTAGAAGCAATCGTTTGTTGCTAAATCGTGTAATACTTTTCTACTCGATATGTAGAATTGTTTTATGTTAGAGATCTATTGTAAAGCACTTCTTTATATTTAATTCTTCTTCCTTTATATGTAGTGACTTGTGCCATTGTGTCATTAGCTATCTACTTTGAGAGGTCTCTAAGTCTCTTACATCTTGATCACCTAAGGATCTGAATATTCTGGCTTACAAACTTACCATAACTCATTCTGTTTTTGTCATTTGTTATAATTGGAATTTTTTTCCTCAAAAAGTTTTAAATCCTTTCTCTCAGACCTCTTGTTTATTCTGAGTTAATTTATATTAACTCCAGTTTATGTTGCCTTTCTCAGTAAGCTCATGTATACTTATAGACACACCACAGAATTTAAGTATTTTAAATTGTATTTGCTTAATTGACATAAATAAAAACTGGTACTACTCAAAAGTTCTCAGGGTCAGGACGGTTTTGTACATAAAGAGGTTTTCTCCCAAATTTTTAGCAGGATTTCATTGAAACTAAAGCAAGGCTTTGTCTTTCACTAAAACAAGATTTGTTAAGTTTCTTTAGTACACTGTAATGGTATTTTTCCAAAACCAAATATTCCCATTGATGCTAGTTTCTCAGCCCCAAAGGCCAAGATGATTTTGAAGAAGACACTGATAAACATGCATTCAGGGATTTGATAAACATACAGGTAAACTTTACAGCTGTCATCAGCTATTTGTAGTGCAGCTTTATCTCATCCTTTCTTGGCATTCAGTGAGATATCTTTGTTTTGAGCATATTACTCAACATAGCTCTTTGGATATTTGGTTCTTAAGACAGAAAGTAGACAACTGAAAAAGTATTTGTGTTATACACCAATACATTCCTCCTTGATTGCTTCTGAATTAACATCTGCATGTTTTTAACATCTAGCAACATTGCCTCTAATTACTTGAAAATGCCCATTTTCAAGTATGTGTATATACACCTGACTGCTTAAGATTCTGCTTAATGCAGAAATACCTCACTTGAGAGAACAAAAAATAAATATATTAGGAGGAACAGCATGGTTGTATGTACAATATATTAGAGTTTTCATGGACCATTGGTTTCTAACTGCCCTGTGTGGTTCATTAATCTTTAAGTTGCATTCTGTGCAATTCACATAGGTAGATAAAATACCAAAATATCATTTCAAGTTGGCTTTTGCCCTTAAGTGTGCAGATAAGTGGAACAAATATATTTTTTAACTGTAAAATTATTTTTGCTTACAACAGAGTAAGAGATCATGACTACTAGGTTTCTACCAAGACTACTAGATACCTTAGCAAATGTTTAGTAGGTTTTTAACAATCAGACCTTGAAAATCAATACTTCGTAATTTTTATAATATACAAGTGTAACTTAATTTTTCAATTTATTTTTCTTTAAAAAATAGTACAAAGCTCAGCAATACATAAACATAACTTACTATTTTGTTCACTCTTACTGCATTCTCACAGCAGAAGATAGAAAAGTGACATGCCTTGAAGTTGCCTGCAAAGAGAATTGAGAACAGTAGCAACATGGGAAAACAGACACTCTGACTAATCCACAGACAAACTTACAAATGTCTTATGTTATGAGAAAAACAGAGGAAACAAAATAATGTAACCAGAAGTAACTTTAAAAAATAAATCTGTTAAATCTGCATAGTATCAGATCATAGTCAGAGAATTCACAAATAATGAAAGTCTTATTCCAGGGTGGGAGAAATGAAGTTGCTTAGGTATCAGCCCTTTGGAAAAGGTTCCAATAATGCAATTTCAAATGTTCTCTTTCTCTTACTTTTATGAAGTATATACCTACACAAACAAACCAGCCAAGCTCTGCATGATTTAAGACAATTCTTTAATGTCAGCTTTGTAAGAGATACTAGAACACTTCCAGTATCTTAAGGGGGCCTACAAGAAAGCTGGGGAGGGACTTTTTAGGATACCGAGTAACAACAGGACTAGGGGGAATGGGGCAAAGCTGGAAGTGGGCAGATTCAGGCTGGACATGAGGAAGAAGTTCTTCCCCATGAGAGTGGTGAGACCCTGGAATGGGTTGCCCAGGGAGGTGGTTGAGGCTCCATCCCTGGGGGTCTTTAAGGCCTGGCTGGATGAGGCTCTGGGGAGCCTGATCTAGTGGGAGGTGTCCCTGCTCATGGCAGAGGGGTTGGAACTGGGGAATCCGGGAATCCTTGTGGTCTCTTCCAACCCTGACAGATTCTGACCTGTTTTAGCAGAGGACTTTAGAGCCCTAATGGCTCAATGGTTGGACTTGATGATCTTGGAGGTCCTGTTCAACCTAAAGGATTCTATGATTCTATAACACAACTTCAGGTAAATAGGAAATTCTCACTTTATTCTTGAATGTTTTAATGAATTTACATTAGCAGCATTATTAGACTAAGGAGAAAAAGTAACTCTCCACCTAATACAACTCCAGGACAATATCCGAGTATCCCTTGGAGGAAAACAGTCTCCTTTGAACTCAAAGCTTCTGGACAAGGCAGAGGCACAGATGATTAGTCTTTCTGACTTCTGCTTTAATGAGCAGTCCCTTAAGTTCATTTTCAGGGCCTTCACTGTCCATATCCTTGAATTTAGTCTGCAGTAAAGTATAACTGTGCATATATCAGAGAATTGCCTGGAGAATTAGCGTCTGTTCATGTAAAAAGATAATGATGAAAAAATCTTCATTAAGATTTATCCAGGGTTACTAGAAGATACAAGATACCCTAAGGTAGAAACCCTTGTACTATCAGAAAACAAGTTGGATAAAGTTTCATTTACATTACAGACAGTTTGCAGCACTGAAGGTGTTGCTACATATTTAATTCACTGTTTTATTTCACCCATTTCAGATAAATAGGACAGAGATAGAAAGCAAGTTGCTGCAATAACTTATTTTATTTCTGGAAATCTCATGTTATAACCTTTATTCCTTACTAACTAGGCTTCCAGGATTCCATCCCAACTACAATGGCTGACTGGAGAATGAAGCAATTATCAAGGACAATAAGGTGAACTTGCCTTGAAACTCTTACACAAGTACATGCCCTACAGTGGAGATATGGGAGGAGAGGTGGCTCTTGTACAGGTGCCGGCTCTGTGGTGGAGATACAGGAGGAGATGGTGGGCCCCAGCAGAGGCAAGGCTGACAAGCTCTGCTCTCCTGACTCCAACAGAGCATGTACACAGATGTGGTCAAATACCAGTCAGACAAATTATGGGGGTACCTGATCAAAATGACCACCCAAGACCACATGAAAGGCCCCCACCTCATTTCAAGAGGATTCTCAAGTGTACAGTATACATGCACAACTTAGAGACCACCCAGCAACACAGACACTCCCCCAGAGTAGGACGAATCTCTGTAAATTCTTGAGACACAAGAAAAGCATGGTCAACTCTCCACCTTCAGACCAGGACCTCGAATGAAGGCAACATCACTGGATCCACAGGTGTTGACACCTTTTCCTTTACCTTTCCCCCATCTTTCTTTCCTCTCCTGTCTTACTGATTGTCTTCTACTCAGTTTTATTAAGATTATTAAGATTTAGTAGTGTCATTTTTTTTTTTAGCCTAAGATTACAAGTAGGGAAACAAGTGTTTGACCATGTGCCTTTATCCACAATGCTTACTGATTGTCGTTAGGAAGAGTCAATAAACGTTTTGTATTGCTTTCCAAGCCATTGTCATGGCTTCACCATCTCTGTGTCCCTGCTGTGCAGGGATAGCTCATTTTTGGGGATTACCAAGATTCACCTCCCTCATCACCCACTGAGTGGGACAAGACAGCAATCATTAAGCGGTCTGAAGCCATTGGCTGAAGAGGTGATACGTGAGGAGCTCTACATTTGAATTTATATTCAACAAACAAGGTATTTGCTGCTTTTCTCTGGAAGAAAGCTGTCCTTCCAAGCATACCTGTCACTGATTTTTATTTGGAAAAGAAACAATCTTGTCCTCAATATCTGTAAAGCTGTGAAATCACAGTCAGAAGTCTGAGAAGTATTTATTATATACAGAGAACTCCCATCTGAACCTCAGAAAATTGCAGTGATAGAAAATACAAGCTTACAGATAAGTACAGCTTAAAAGAATGAACGTGCCCCAAACATCTAGTCCTCTAAAATCACTTACCTGCTCAGAGAGGAGATATTTAGCTACTCTTAAGAAGTTTTCATGCTTGAGTACAAACTCTGAATAAAATCTGACACTGAAACACAGGGAACAAAGTTTCTTTTCATGAGACCAACCCTATTTTGACATGATCCAAGTGGAAGAAACTGTCAGCTTCAGTAGCTTTGAATTAATCTTGTATTGATTTTAATGCAAGTGTGTAAAGAGAACGCAGTTAATGACAAAGTCTGAGTCACCAAGTACACCCTGCAGGTGTATGCCTGGAAGCCCTAAACCAGTGTGGCGACCATCACCAGATCGATATCTGGTGTTATCTGGGTGCCCGGAGGAGCGTGAAATGGGGCAGAGGTCTGGTGGTCCCAGTCTTCCAATGGCTTAATGGCTTAAGCCCGAAACAAAGGGAGCCACTACCCCCCACCCATGGAGGTGTAAATCAACGGACTTTGTGGCATTAACTGAAGCGATAAGATTGTCTCTAGTCATCCCCACCTGCACATACACGCCGATGATGCAGTGTTAAAAAGTTGAGTATAAATATCACCCCAATGTCAGCCCCAAAATTGGGACAGGGTCGACTCGGAACCATACCAATGACAGAACGGATTGACGAATTCACTCCTTCGCCATCCCTCCCACTTGGGACGCTGTGTGGGTAAGCTTATTTACCTCAGCCAACGCTGAGAGATACTTTTCCTCCCCGGGTGTATTAATATTTTCTCCTCAGGTGCATTTCTGCGCTTCCCTGAGTGTACCCTTGATTATTGTCACGACTTTACTGTTTCTTGGTCTGTTGTGTTTTCTGTTCAATGAGCTTGTCTATTTGCCAGGCATCCAGGCCTACAGTGGGCAAGTTGTTATTGTTTTGCATATGTGTGCACATATATAACTATCTAGTGTGTTGTTGTTATTAGCAATAAATCTTTAGTTATACCCGTAGTTTTAACTTTATCACCGGCAATCCAAAAGAACCTGTATGTTGCGTGTAAATAAACCGTGCTATTCGTAAATCCATCGGCTTCTGTTGAATGCAACCGGACCTACAGCACCAGGCTGTTCGTGCATCTGGTGTTGGACCTATAGCCACGGCTGTAATTGGAACCTATTAAGAGACAAGTTCAGCCGCCCCTAGCCCCTCTAACACCTGAGGACTGCCTAGAAAGCAAGGGGATTTGTCTCTTACCAAATTTGTCTCTCCTTTACCCCCACCTACCCCCCCTTCCTGTTCACGTGACAAAGTGGATTTATGAAAAAATACAGGGGAAAAATGAAGTGTGTGTTGTTTCAACGATCGTGAGCCACAGGAAGTTCAAACACTTCTAACCTACCAGACTGGCAGGAGGTATGAATGATTATAGGCCTATCATAATGGGGTCACAGAGACATGGAACAACATTAAGTACTTGGATCAACCTCTAGTATAAAAGAGAGCAAGGAGACTGTGGAGAAGCCATCTACTCCAACATGTAGATTTCTAATGAGATACTAAGAAAAAGCTTTCATAAAAAGAGTATTCAAACACTGTGGAAATTTGCCCAGAGATGTTATAAAAATCTCTGTCCTTGGAAACATTCAGAACTCAACTGAGTATGGTCCTCAGGAAGCTGATCTAAACCAACCACACTTACTGTTGTGGCAGGCAACATGAACCATTTCATCCCAACCTAAATTACTCTATAAAATCTCTGAACCATGTGAGACTAACTTCCTTTTTTTTTCCCTCCCCAAAGTATTTCAAAAAAGTGGTCTATTTTAAGAAAAATCTTATCAATGCAATTCAGTTTGTTCCGAGTTCCTGCACAATGCCTTTTGAACACTCCCTTGCCCCTCTCCCCAATACCCTAGGGAGCATAGAGAGCATGCTATACAAGTATCTCAGCTGCTGGAACTTTTTCCCCTTGAGTTTTTTGCCATCTACAGACAAATGACATAAAAACAGACCACTGGGTGCAAGTAAGGGACTTCGAGAGACATCTTCATAGCATTTACAATCAGGTTCATGTAGTCAGCTTAAGGTGCTACAGCATGTAATTCACAATTAGCTAGCAGTTTCTGTATGAAGCTTATAATTATTTTCAGCTGCAGTTGAAAATAAAATATGGTATGTTCTAGGGCAATTGTTCTAGTGGTTAATTCTCCTGTCTGCAAAACAAATATCCACTTTCCATCTACTTCCATGGCATCTTATTTCTATTTGTAACCTGTCAGTGTCACTGAGCCTTTTCTCTATATTAAAGGAGTCATCTACCGTCAGAAACTTTTCCCCATTATGTGTCTGGGGGCCATGATCATACTAGCTGTGATAGTGCTATTATTTGGTGGAAAAAAAAAAAAAAAAAAAAAAAGACAATTTGGATCCTTTATTCTTTCATTTTCACACTCATTTCCCTGACTGAAATATTACTGTAGTATTCAGCACCTTGTGTGCAGAGTGGATTCTAGGAAAAGCATTATAGTAATAGATTTACTCATATGGGTAATACAATTCTACTGCTCTGACTTGATATTCCTCTGTCAATTCAACTTTCTTGCAACTCATATTTGTTTTTCACAACATCAAAGCGTTGTACAAAAGTAATTATTTATCCTTACAAATATGGAATTTTATTTAGATCTTATCAAGTGTTAAAGCTGGTTTTTATGAGCCTATAAAATTAACTACTTTAAGCTATCTGAGAAATTAATCTCTGTTACAGTTCCACCATTTTTAGAAGCCATAATCCCTGATTTTTTTCTAGATCACCAAAGACATCAAGTACAGACAATATATTTCAAGTGAAATTCCACTCGCATACTAAATTAGATGTGACCTGTCAGCTGAAGTGCTTTGTACTACTCCCTCCAATAGAGGCTATACTTATAAGCCAAACAATTTACAAAAGTATAAATTTATTTCACCCATATGATTCCTTTCACCCAAACTTTCCACTTCAAGGCATAACATGAAAGTTGTATAATAAGACTGGCTTTCCATTGTGTCTGACTTTGGTTCTCTTACCATCTTTAAATTTATTACCTATTCCAAATAATCTTTGAGATTTAGTGCACAAGTTTAGGGTCTAAATCTTGCATTATAACCTGTTTGGTATCTTTTCCATGCCCAACAGCTGAGGATCCTGAAGTTCATGGACACCACAGGTTTTTCTATGCTAAATTCTTGAGATATTTACAATACTTCTGCTGGGCATACTCAAAAAAATACTTGGCTCAGCAGCAATGAGACATTCAGTTGCTCTCATGTCTAAGTCTCCTGAGTAGTCACACACTGTACATTCTTTTATAACACAGGGATTTGATGCCACCAACATGTGCTAAAAATGGCTACCAGCTTTGCCACTGAGTGCTCAATAGCAACTACTATCTTAGAAAATAAAAAGAGGGGTGGTAAGAGAGCAAATCATATAATTTGTGCTTTATGTATTAATTTAACTGTTGCAAGCACAACTTTAAAACTATAACTAGAATACACATATTTATATTGTTAAAACATACAAGTCTGTGGAGTGAATTATAGGGTTGAATTTTTGATTGTCTAGGCTGAAAGATTGTATCGTATCCTGACTGTCTAAGAGCTCTCCACTAACTTTTTCGAAGACAAATCCCATGAATGGTTTAAAGGAATTCTGCTCAGGGAACCATTGACCATAGACAGTATGTATTACTGAAGACTTTTTTTGTGACTGACTTGTCCTCTTGTACTGCTGTAGCATGCCTTATAACTCTCCCCCAGCCTTTACCTCATGTCATATCCCTGGGAAATGCAAGAAGGATTAAATATGTAGCATATCTTAGAAATATATGCACAATGTGCTGCCTACCCTGGAAAAATGAATTGGTACTAGGTGACCAGTCCTCTCTGCAGCCAAGAACTATCTTATCACACCAACGCAGCAGCAGGCAATTTACTTTTGAACAGTACTCTAGTAAATCATGCAGCAAATTGCTACTCTTTTAGAGCATACTGCTATGACAATCAACATAGTAGCTTGCACAGATCTCCCTCCAATCAGGAATGTTCCTGCCATACATGGACAAAGTGGTGTGTGATTCTCCCTGGATCCATGTGAGGACATGTAAGCTGCTGCACAAAAGCAAAACACTTACTTCTAGGTACTGCTGGAAAAAAAAAAAGTTGTGCTCTTAGAAAGGGATTTTGATTGTCTTACATGCTGATGACATATCATCCCTGCAGACCCTCCAATGCCCCAAATGTCTTGAATTTTCAGCATCAACTCCACTCACATGGTTACCTATGAAGCCCCCAGCCCTTTCTCCCTTCGTTGTTTGGCTCCTCATGAATGAAAGTTCAGGTCAGCTTCAAGGTTTTTCTGCTGTTTTGAATTTGTAGTAAGACACTGGCTTTCATGACCATCTGGTGAATACCCACTTAGCATTGGGCACCCCACGTGCAATATTTTGGAAGGCTAGGCTTCAGCAAAAGAAGTATGTAACTATCTCAATAATAATGGTAATGCACACTGCTATATCCTTGCAGATCCTGAGTATCCATCACACACTGCAAGACAGCTGCACACCATGCATCCTTGTGCCCACATATATACAAAGCCTGTGTGATACCCACTGAGCCATGAATGCAGCAGGTCTGCTTTAGAGGAAGTGAAGGTGGAAGATATCTCATGGACATGAGCCCAAGCCACTCACTGGTCTTTGGGAGCCAGGCATCCCATTTTGAGCCTATTTCAGTAAGCAGGATAGGCCTAGCCAAAGCTTCCTTTGCTGGAAATAGTAAACGAAGGTTTCATTCCATAAGGAATACACCTTTATACTCACTATAGAAAGTGCTCTGAGGTCAAGTTGGTTGCCTAATCTTTGCACAAAATAACGACAGGACAATTGGGCAATCAGAAGACAGAAATTATATAAAATTGTAACTTAATGGGTATGACATTCACCAAAAAGGAGGTGACTCTTAATTGAAGCTTCTTTACAGAAATCATTTGTAACTTTGACACAAAACTGTCATTACATAATACAGGCACAAAGTTTGGGAAATAGGCATATATCACTACCTAACTCTTATTACAGTCGTTTCTTCTCCAAGCATAATATGAAAATGAAACTCTTCTTTCCCAAGCACTGAAAAAATATTACAAAAATACCGAAAATTCCACAGGCACTATTTTAGTGATATCTGAGTCATTTTCCAGTGGTCTTGGGTAGAATCTTGATGTGTCAGAGGATTTAAGACGCGTTGCTGAGATAAACAGGTCCTATTGGCTAATAATAGGCAGCTAATCATTCACACTTAAAGCTTTTCTAATTTCTCTTCTGAGGTGACTGACCTGTGCTTTTGCTCTAAATAGAGAGCTTAGTTGTCTTATTCAGAGCTACCTGAGTCATGAAGTGACCCAGGTGCCTACATACGTAATGGACAGAGACTTGTGTTCCATTTCCTTGATGATGCTGGGTATCCTTGTCAGCTTGTAGGTATTACACCTTTTATTAAAACTGACACTTTAGCTTTTCCTTTTCTGTATGTTTTTAAATATCAAAATAGAATATTTATGTAATATTTCTAGTTTTACTTTTTTTTTTTGCTTAGTCATGTTGATACTTTTATCTAGTATCAGATTTTACTGACACAGATTATACATTTCACTTGAGTAGACTTATAAAATTCTTTTTAAATATTCTTAACTCAAAATGACACAGGCTGTGGTGCTACTACAATGTTCCCAAACAGTTGTCTGTTTCTGGATTTTTTGTTCTTTACTTTCTGCATCTCAACTTTTCATGTCCTGTGTAATGGAGCTTTGAAAAATTATTTTTATTGCCCTTTTCACATCTCCTTTTAACTGACATGATCATTTCACTGAAGTAGTCTTCCATAAACATAGAATTGTGGGAGGTTTTGACATTTCATAAAGTATTCTTAAATAATTCTGAATCATAACTCTTGCTTTTATGTTTCAATATTCCCTCCCACTTGTTTTTTGCCATAACTGTTTTCAAACATGTGAAATCGCTCTCTTCAAAGAATCAAGCCTATGTTTCAACTGGCCAGGATATTGTTTTGTTACCATTCTTTTTCAGTCTCAACTCAATCTATTGTCTCAAAATATTGCCCTTTTGCAGAAATTAAAGCTGTCGAGTGTGAGCAGGTACTCTTTAGAATGATCTAATATGTAATATTTCATATGCTGTGATCCTAGTGCAAGTCAGTTTTTAGGGGCATGCTCCTTCAAACGCCACAGACTAACATTACATGCAGGCATCAGTTAACAAGTTGTTCGTGGTAACTATACTGGCAAAAGGCATAGTTTTGAATATGCAACCATAAAGCATATAGTCTGGAGGAACTTGTATTTAACAGGGGTCTAACTCATTCATCTGCTGACAACCAGCCCAATATAGAATGATATTGTCATTAACATGCAGGACAACGGCCAAACTCCTCCCTCCACTCCCACATCACATACCAAAGATCCAAAAAGTGCCAGACAACCAGAGGAAGGAACAAGTCAATGCACTCACCCACCACAGGGGATGTGAAGAAGGGAGCAAGCCATGGGCAATGATAGAAGCCAGGCCATAAGTCCAGTTATGTAGCAGGGACTCAGAGACAGCTTCATGTTCCAGCCCTGCCGTCCTGGGAACTCCACTTGTTGTGGAGAACAAGGGAGCCCTTCCAATAGCCAGAATCCCCACACAACACATGCATTCTCTAAACAGACTTCCCAACCCCACTGCAAGTGAAGTCAGCTCTTATAGAGGTGGCTCCTTGTCCCTCTTCCAAGCTAATGTGGAAGGTGGGGGCACCTGGTGGTGATCTCCTAAGCAGTTCCCACCCAAGGCTGGCCAGACTCTGGGTGAAAAAGCAAGGTCTTTCTTGCCTGGCTGTGGACATCATCCATAGGTCCACCATCATTCAGGACTAGAGGTTTAAACCTCAGCACTTCACTCATACAGTTGATTAATGGTCCTTAATTAGGAAATCCTGAACACCTTGCATTAACCTTATGGAACATAATATATGATTTTTTTTTTTTTTTTAATCCACTGTGTCCTGAAGTTTTAAAGAGAGTGTAGGAAGTGGGAAATCTATGTGCATAAGACCAAATTTAAATAACTTATTCATGCAAGTATTTAAATTCCTTTTACTTAAGGTGATTTCTATCTTAAAAATCTCACTTTGTAGCTCTATCTATGCAGTTTAAATGAGAAATAATTTGAGTATCTGACCTCTTTATCTCCATTCACCTCATATTCTTTTGTGTTAACGCAGAGTCTGAACCCCTCCATTTCAGACAAAAATAAAATTGAAATCCTGCTCTAACTCAGTTCCTGGGGACACATGGTATGGGAGAGCTTGCACCCTCCTGGACCCTGCACCTCAAAATAAAGCTGCTGTTGGTTATAAAGGATGAAGAAGAATTGACACTTCAGGCTGAAAGCTGAAGGTAGTGATGCTCCTGAAGATCAGAGAAAGTAATAAGACATCAGAGTCTGTCTGTCTGTCTGTCTTGTAGCTATATGCAGACTGATTAATTTACTGGGTATGAGTAGTCAGCTAGCAGTGCAGTTT
>NW_008632823.1:0-10392 GCF_000691845.1 Merops nubicus | reverse complement strand
AAGAGCTTGTTAAGAGGAGAGCTAACAGGAAGCCACTGTGTAAATTGGCTGTTCGTTTGTCCAGAGTCTCTTTCCATACATGTCTGTTGAGAAACCATTCCAGATTACTAGTCCACATGCCTTAACTAGCATTTCCATCTCCAGCCACAGATTATGACACTAGTGCACCAGTGGCATAACGATGCTGTGGTGACTTTCAGGCCATGTACAGACCTTTGGGGTCCTGTGAACTGCTATAAGGGTCAGTCTGGTAGGGATGATGGGGAAGAGACCGACTGTACAAGAACATTATCAGACAGGACCCATTAGCCAGATGGAAGATACAAGGTGGTTTTTGCCATGCTTCACATCAAAGGGTCTGTGATCATCCTGAACATACAGTCTGCTGTACACCTGCCTGCAGTGGGGAAGTAGGCAAATTTCTGCATCAGCAGATACTCCTAGAAGGTGGAATTCTGGAGAGAAGGGGATGGCAAAGTGACTGAGGCAACGAGGTCCAGGTTTGGAGAACTGTTTGAGCAGCAGCCACAGCACAGGTTCATAGTAAACACAAATGAGACCTCCCTGCTGTGCTGAAAGGCTTTTTCCTTATTCTGGAATCAATGGAACCAGCAGATTTTTAATCTTTCTCATTACATTGTTACCTAAAAAAGGAACTTATGAAGGGACAGATATTATTGCACAATTGTTCTTTCTGCTCACACAGGTTGGTCCTTTATTTTTTTTCTTGTTCAATCTTCTCATGTTTGTGTTGCACGAAAGAGTCCTCTCTATTGCAGCGGTGCCCAGGACATGAGGAGTACTTAGAAACTAATAGCCATCCTAGTGAGATCTCCTAGCAGATGATCAGCAAAGGAATGTCTCTACACTACTGTACTATGGTCAAAATAGAGGTTTATGATACCTACAGATTATGAGTAAACTAATTAGGTTACAAATAATATTAGCAGTCCTTGAAATCAAATATAAGGATACTAGAGCAGTGTAACCAACAATATGTAAGTAATGCTCTGATGGCATAGGAAAATATGTTGTATAAACATTCTTCACAAATATGTGAGTAATATATTCAGCAACAGCGAAAATAAAGATTACTGTAGCTGGATTCAGGGGGAATAGGAAAATTTGTTAACAGTGATCTAAGTAATGAAATATATAAAATGAGGAGGAAAAAACAGGAAGAGCACAAGGGACTGCAAATATCCATGACATTCTGCCAGACATTCATGAAAAATAACTGGCAAAATCACGACAAAAATAAGCAGCCAAGAAAGCACATGAGACTCTCTTTTGAGAAGAAGGACGAAAACATAACACCAGGCATGAATAAACAGAACTAGGAAAGACAGACAAGCCTGCTTCTGTTCTGACTTTCCTCATGGAAGACCAGTCTGGCATGATCAACTTTACCTCAACAAGGAAGATCATCACAGGCCACAGCTATCAGGGCTAACTATGCAGCATCAGGTCTCTGGTGGTGTGCATTCAGACCTAATGCAAGATATAACTACTAAGGATTAATGGTTTTGTACATATAGTTGCAAGTAGCTACAATAACTAAGAACTAACCACTGCTATGGAAGTGCTATTCAAGAATGTCAGCCTGGTAAAGTTTTGTTTTAAGGTTTTAATTTACTGGGCTTCTGAACACTCACATCTCAGTAATACCCGATTTCCTAGCTGAGACAGACATGCATTTGTATCCATACATTGAATTCCAACAGCTCTCCCTTCTCTGAACTGAAGTGTGATTTTGAGAATCAGACATTGTGAGGAGGATTGGCTAAAAGCACCTCACAGTGCAGGAAACCATTGTTGTATGTTGATTATATTTCAATAATATCAAATCCTAACATTATGTTTTGTGTATGTGAAAAGTAAGTAAAAGCTAGTTCCAAAATCTGGACCTAGAATACCAATTCGAAGTATATTAATGTTAGCTAAGTAAACACACCAAGAATAAAGGAATGATGTCGAGAACTGTTGGCAATGCATGAGCTAGTAAAGAACATTGGTTTATTTTCCCGCTGTTCCAAAGAACTAAAAGATACTGAAAGTAGTAAACACGTATTTGTACCACTAAGAGAGTATAGCAGAATATGCATGTATGATAACTTTTTTTTTTTTTTTATGAAAGTTTCTTATGATAACTTCTTTACAAGCATACATTTCAGTGGAGCTGGAAACCAGAAACATGATTTCTGTTCCTTTGCAGATTATTAGTATTTATTATAAGTGAAAGAAGCCAACCTCTCCATTAAAAATAAATTTGGACATCTTTGTTTATGTCTTTCTGATATGTGCACCTCTAAATTCTCAATTTTGATGCAAAATGGTCCACATCTGAAATTAATGTGCAATGATAAATAACTATACTCACATATAGAACAGCATAAGGTCCGAAATAACTCTTGTGTTACAGATAATGAAACTTAGGATGGAGTTTTCACTTTGGTATCCTATTCTGGGCTAAGAAGCAAAACTTCATCACATGGAAAAAAAAAAAAACAAAACCAAAAACAAAACCAAACAACAACAACAAAATTAAAAAAAAAAAAAACCAAAAAAAAAACCCACAACTGTTCAAATAGCAGTTTTGTTCTCAATATTCTTTATCTAAGTTATCAGACTGTATGAATAGAGGTTACTCTAGACTTGTGACAGCCCAGCCAAAAGTGCTGATTCCTCCAATTCTAATTAAGCCTATATTTGAAAAATGGCTTGCTTAAAGTGAAGACCACTTAGACTAAGAAAACAGTTGAATTAAAACAAAGTCTGTGTTTTAGTGCTGGTTCTGAGTGGGATAGAATTACTTATTTTTAGCAGCTAATGTGGGTCTATGTTTTGTATTTGTACTGAAAACAGTGTTGATAACACAGGGATATTTTAGTTACTACTAAGTAGAGTTTTCACAGAGTCAAGGCCTGTTGTCTCCTCACACCACCCCACCAGCAAGTAGACTGGGGGTGAATAAGAAGTTGGGAGGGGACCCAATTGGGACAGGTGACCCTAACTGTGTAAAGGGAAATTCCATACCATATGATGTCATCCTCAGCATATAGAGCTGGGGGAAGAAGAAGGAAGGGGAGGATACTCAGAGTGATGGCATTTGTCTTCCCAAGTAACCATTTGCATGATGGAGTGAGCCCTGCTGGCCTGGAGATGGCTGAACACCTTCCTGGCAATGGGAAGTGGTGAATTAATTCCTTGGTTTGATTTGCTTGTGTGGGGGGCTTTTGGTTTTCCTATTAAACTGTCTTTAGCTCAACTCATGAGTTTTCTCACTGCTATCATTTGCTCCCAGCAACCCACTGGGTAGGAGTGAGTGAGCAGCTGTGTGGTGGTTAGTTGCTGGCTGGGGTTAAACTACAACAGTTTTCTTTACCATGAACTAAGAATGAGTACCAGACTCTTAAACTGATTAGCAGGGACCTACATATATGGATATAGCCATAGTGTTCAGTTTTCATTTGTCTTTTTCTTCTTTTTTCTCCAGTAGAGGTTTGGAGAAAATAAAACAAAACAAAGCAAACAAAACAAAAAAGAAGCAGAGAAAAGTGACTAGTAAGCGTACAGGTATGGGCTCATAATTGTTGCAGATGGATCCCATATACTTTGGATTGTGGCTTTACTGCTACTACCAGTGCAGTGCCGAGGATTTCCAGTCTTATTACAATAAAAAGAAACATTGTTTCAAATTAGAGGCTAACCTCCTGAAAGGATGCCAACCCAGCCTCTCAGAGTAGATGTGTAACCTGTTTCCATTTTATCAATTTGCAAACAGAAAGCCGTCACTGATGTAAGAAAATGCCCACTGGTGACTAATATAAGTAATTACTCTGTAATCTCTGTGAAACTAAGATAGAAATAAAACTTATAAATTTGCTCAAAATATAGAGAAAAAGGTTAGACATTCAAGGCCCTTGGAAATGTCCTTTGTTGAAAACTAAGCTGTAATAGGAACAAGTCAACCT
Organism: Merops nubicus; assembly: GCF_000691845.1. Taxonomy (NCBI): domain Eukaryota; kingdom Metazoa; phylum Chordata; class Aves; order Coraciiformes; family Meropidae; genus Merops; species Merops nubicus. The sequence goes on along the minus strand of NW_008632823.1, from coordinate 6,418 downwards.
GTTCTCAGTAGTTCTTATAGTAAGCAGACTTATGTGTTCTGTTTTTAAAGGTAAAGTCAGCCTTGTACCAAATGCTGAAAGAAAGCTGAAAAAAATAAATAAAAAACCAAACCAACAACAAAAAAAAAAAAAAAAAAAAAAACACCAAAGAAGATGTGTCTGAAAATAATTATTTTTGTAATTAATATTTTAAAAAGGGAATGATAAAAGGTGTTCCACAGATGGTTGTAGTCCTAATGACTCTTGGGAAGGTTTCTCTGAAGAGCACTTCCTCTGATGGCTCTTAACAACCCCAACACATTAAAGCATGTTCTTCTTCTCTAATTTGCACCTGTCCTTTAGTCACACAAAATGCTGGATACCTCTCAAAAATAACAAAGACTGAATATGTTCTTGATCCCTGGAGAGGTGCCTCAAGTAAAATTCTAGAGACAAAAACAATGATGAGGTCTCTTTCAGTTAAAACTATCTTTTTTAGTTGTTCTTTGTGCCTTAATGTATATATTGCATAATATTTTCTCAATACACCACGCAACCAAAATTCAGTCAATAACTTTTACAACTCAGAAGGCAGAAGTTTCTGAATATTTCATGCAAAGGTATGAAAATAATTTCTTTTCCCCTTACCTTCTCACTTATGGTGACTTCTTTTTTCTAATCCTAACATACTGTCACTGACATATAAGGAGATGTGTTCTGGTTTCAGCTAGGATAGAGTTAATTTTCTTTCTAGTAGCTGGTGTATTGCTGTGTTTCAGCTTTAGAATAAGAATAGTGTTGATAATGCATTGATAACACACTGGTGCTAAGTAGTGTTTATATTAAGTCAAGGACTTTTCAGCTTCTCATGAGCTGCAAGTTAGAAGGCTGAAGGAGCACTAGAAGTTGTGTGGAATAACAGCAAGGACAGCTGACCTGAACTAGCCAGAGGGATATTCCATACCTCATGGTGCCATACTCAGTATACAAACTGCAGGTAAATCTAGCTGGGGGCCACTGCTTGGGAACTGGCTGAGCATTGTTCAGCGAGCGGTGAACAATTACATCATGCATCACCTGTTTTATGATTCATAATTCTTATATCATTATCATTTTTACCATTTTTATTATTAATTCTTCCATACCCTCTTTAACTCTCTTCATCACAACCCATAAGTTTTACGGTTTTTTTTCCTAATTCTTATGCCTATCTGAGTTTTGGAGTGAGCAAGTGGTTGTGTGGTGCTTATTTACTGGCTGGGGTTAAACCACTACAAGATGTCTGAAAAATTCTTAACAGGAACTTTCATACTAATTCTGATGAATTAAAAAAAATCATGTAGCTTTCCGCAAGTTCTTGTATGCTTCAATTTTTTTTTTCTTTGTGGTTGAATTTATTCAATATAAATACATTTCTTTCTTCTCCAGCCTTCTTTTTCCTTGCACTACAGTGCATAGATGACCAGCAAGCATAGCCTTTCCTTTTGCCTAGTGCTGATTGGTGATTTAATCCCAGCCAGCAGCTGAGCACACAGCCACTTGCTCACTCCAGTTGCCAGCAGGATGGGAGAATGGGGATTGAAAGATTAAAAGTGAGAAAAATTGTGGGTTGAGATAAAAACATATTATTGTTATTAATTTCAGCTATTAAAAATAGATCTGTAATGAAAATAAAAATAACAAAGAGAGAATTTATTTTTAAATTATTTTTTTAAAAAAAGACAAGTGATGCAAATCAAAACAATTTCTCACCATCAACTCACTGATGCCCAGCCAGTCCCTGATCAGCCAACCACCAGCTGACCTTCCCCATAGTTTACTGCTTATTGTTATTATCATAACAGCAGTATGACATACTGACAAAAGTACATTAAGCCAGGCAATATGAATCTCTCCATTAATAACTTATTTTAAGATATTTTCTTATAATTCTTAGCTTTCACTCCCTGCTGTTCTGAATAACACCTCTTTTAATCTTTTTGTGAAAAAAAAAAATATAAATATGCAGCTATATGTATTTATTAAACATCTTTATGTCTTTTCTTATACTGTTGCCCAATTATTTCTATACTCCTTCTACTCAAATACCTATAAATAATTTCTAGACCTTTCATTCCTAATTAGAAGGGTGTTACTCAATTTATGTGTACAAAATGTGAATGCATTAAGTGTTCCGAAGGAAAAAGAATAAGAGGAAGAAAGGAAGGGGAAGGGGGAGAGAAGAGGGAGGCAGAGAGAGTGGGAGGTGTGGGAGAGAAAGAGGAAGGGAGAGGGAGACAGCTGGTGATGTGATGCAGCTGAACACTAGATGCTGGAATCTGTTTGACAAAAATCAGAACACCAGACATCTATCCTGGAAGGTTTCCAGTTGCCCAGAGGCCACAGAACCTAATTTCTACATTCAGGCATCACTATCCTCATTTCAATTCTAGTTTGATTACTTAGCTGGAAAATATTATACTGTTAACAACCTTTCCTTAGTTGGTCCACAGTAAAATTTTCATACTGCATTTGTAGTGTCTGGCAAGTATAACTTTATCCCATGTTATGTGACAGTCCTCTTTCTTACTCTCATCCATTATTGTTTCTGACCTAGCAGGCAAACAGCAGCACTTCTATGGGGTAGAAATATACTAAGTAAGGGAGAAGGCTTTCAAAATTGATAAAGGTTTGAATTTTCACATGTAACCTATATGTCCAAATGGCCTGGTTTTTCACATGCAAGATGAATTTGTGTAAGAAGGCCTGTTTTTCAGGGCGTAGATACAACTTTTTTTTTTTTTTTGGATATAAAAAATACAGATATGTCTCAAAGCATTTCAAAACTGAAACTCAAACTAATAATTTTTTAAAATTCAGTCCAGGTTATATAAGGAATACTCATTTGAAAAGAGGTTGTTTTTTTTTTTTTATTTCATAGTTATAACTAAAAAATATAAATACATTAAAAAGGAAAAAAAAAAAAAGGTAGTAGAGAGTAAAACCATGTATTAAGAACATTCTGAAGCTAACCAGGAAGTCCAAGAGTCCAAAGAATTTTTCCAGAGCTGGTTTAGTTCCTGGAATTTGCTGTGCAGGATGAGAATGCCTGCAGAAAGGAAATATTTTTAAGGTTCAGGAAATGCAAATAACTGCTATGCTCTAAATATACATTTTGACCAAACCTCTTACAAGCTCCAAAAATAGTCTGAGAAGGTAGGATATCTCCCCAGAATTCTACAGATTACATTCACTCAGACAACCTCCACTGAAGGTCTAGGCTTTCTTTTATCCTGAGAGAGTAAAATAATCCTAATATTTAATATGGTAGGTAGAAAAAGTGATATTGTGTATCACATATAAAAACCATATAATCCCAATTCTAAGTCTGCAGGGTATGACAAAATTCATTAATATGCACATTTTTATTTTTATTATCATTACTGAGAGGAAATTGAGCCTTCTCCCTTCAGATATATCATTATTACATTTGAGTAAAATTACAGTTTTGCATGAGACCTTTATTTACAACCTACAGGAACTTCTTAGTCATTTATAGCCTCCCAGAAGTACACAAGGATGAGTGGTTTGATTCCAACCCTTCATATATAGGTAATTAATTTAACATTTAATTTTCTGCATTCTACAGTTAATGTTCAGGAACAAATATCTTTCTCTACTCTTAATGCTAAACTGTCAAGCAAGATCAATAATGACATTTCATGCCATTTATTTTTTTTTTTCTCTTATGAAGGCTTTTGATAAAAGAAGGGCAAGTGGAGATTTATTCTCTCAGTCAGCTCCTAAAATATATTTAAAGCAACAATTTAGATTCTCTGAAGACACCAAACCGTTAATAAACACAATCCATTTATTTGTGGGAAACTATACCGATCCATTTAAAATACATAATTAATTTCTTCAGCTAAGTTGAAGAAGTGAAACTCAAGTTTCCAGGTGATTAGAGGCAATCAGATTCCCACTCTAGATTCTTGAAGAACAAGGAAGATGAAGTGTTCTGTAAGACGTGACATCAGGGCTTTTCTGTTACAAGGATGACCATGAGGGCCTTCTTTTTTAACCACAGAAATCAGTCAGAGAAATGCAGCAGAGGACTTATGAATGGTGTGTTGCTCTTGTTACACATGAGATCGCTGACTCATAGTCAAAGACCACAGGGCTAATAGATATATATCATAAGGAGCCTTACTCTGAGTAAATTTTAGTGAATTCTGAGGATGGTAATATTATAATAGTAATCTGTAAACCTTGTGTTGGGGCCTTAGAGAAAACACAGTTTTAGGCAATGAATTTATATTTAGGAATCTAAAGAGAAGAAAAAATGGTCCATACAAAGCAGACCACCCAGAAGTCTGTTGAAGGGAAGGCTCCATGCAAGTTGCTGGTCATTGAGGAGGCCTGGAAATGTTCTACCTGTGGCAGCAAAATCAAGAAGTCTCACTGTTACAGGCTGTAACTGCCACCCACTGTGAGATCCACAGATTTATTTTTCTTTTTTTTCCCCTCTCACTACAAGAAGGACATTTAGGTGCTGGAGCATGTCCAAAGAAGGGCACTGAAGCTGATGAAGGGCCTAGAGAACAAGTCCTACAAGGAGCAGCCGAGGAAACTGGGGTTGTTTAACCTGGAGAAAAGGAGGCTCAGGGGAGACCTTGTCACCCTGAAAGGAGATTGCAGTGAGGTGAGGGTCAGTCTCTTCTCCCAAATAACAAGTGACAGGACATATGGAAGTGACCCCAAGTTGCCCAGGTGAAGTTTAGATTAGATATTAGGGAAAAAATTCCTTCATGGAAATGGTTGTAAAGCCTTGAAACAGACTGCCCATGGAACTGGTGGAGTCATCGTCGATGGAGGTATTTAAAGGACAAGTAGAAGTGGTACTGAGGGGTATGGTTGACCTGCCAGTGTTGCTGAAGGGCTGTAGTGACCTGTCAGTGCCAGGTTAACAATTAGACTTGATGACCTTAAAGGTCTCTTCCAGCCCAAACTACTCTATTATTCTAAACAAAAAAAAGTAAGTCCATCACTATTAAGTTTCTGTTAATGTGTTACAGCTCCCAGCTCTAACACCTTGGAGGGACTATTAACTTGGAAGGACTATTGAATGAGAGAACTGCAAGTTATTTTGGATAGGACTTGTTTTTATATTCTAGCAAATACAGATCAATTACAGAATCCTTTTCCAAAATATTTCTACCTTCCTATTCTGGAATATGACTGTGCAGTAAGGTTCACAGGATGAATTCTTCTTGCCTGCTAGAAGCTCCTCTGGTATCTCTCCCTCCTGGCAATAGCTTGTAACAAACACTTGATGTTCTGGGGCCAGTCATGTGAAACTCAGCTTTCCATGAGTTCTTGCACAGAAATGCAAACATCCTGTGTGCCCGCCTTTGTTCTCCCACCCACCAGCCCCAGCCCATCTCGGAGGACAATAGCAAACGTCTAGACAGCTACAGGACCTTCAGCCAATGGCATAAATCTGCTTTTCTCAGGCTTACTACAGAGGTTGCACTGAGCAACACACCAAGTTGTCCTGTCCCACAAGGTTCACGTGTGCTTCCTCTGCTTCTCTAGAGGTATTTCCTCATCTTGACATTAAGATCACAGCTCTAGAGTCTTGATGCTGTCCTTCTCTCCTTACCCCTCTGCACCTTTCAGAGCATAAATACTCATCTGGGTCTTTGATTCCTTGTTTAGGGATCCTACAGATTTCAGGTATTAAAAAAAAACAAGTCTACCCTCATGACTCACTTAAATGTTATCTCACCTATCTCCTATCTCCTGCAACTCAAAGGGGAAGGGTACTGCTAGCGATATACAGTGACTGATTACTTCTGACATACCTCCCTCTGCCCTTTTCCCTTAACTAGAGAAGGCAATCTATTAATCCCTGACTGCAGTGTTCGAGTATATCATTTCACCATCATTCTGTTGAGTAAGTTCTTTGAAGCCATTAAAGAGATCATTTCAACAAACTGAAATTCTTCCATTACATTGTCTTTTTTTTTATACTGATAAAACAGTTCTCTTGACATAGGAGTCCTTCTCCATGTAAAAAAAAAAAAAAAAAAAAAAAAAAAAAAAATTGAAAATATGGGTTTCATTTATCAGGATTTATGCTTATTATTCAGCTGGAAAAATGAAATTAAAAAGAAGGCAGAAAAGGCAATTAAAAGGATGAAGATGAAAAAGCTTTACAAAATAACAAACTTCAAAGTTCTCAGGTTTACTGAAAATCTTGTTGTCCTACAGCTTAGTCAATAAAGACAAATGTCTAGAAAATCTACACTCCTAAGTCCTGCCTTTTCCTTCAAACTGTTATGAAACTCTTAGAGAATGGGAGTTTTGTGTTCACTTATTTTCCAGAATTTTGTGATAAATATGAAGCTTTGCTTGAGTTCACAGAATCACCGAATGCTAGGGGTTGGAAGGGACCTCC
>NW_008632822.1:16387-43834 GCF_000691845.1 Merops nubicus | reverse complement strand
GAGTAAAGGGGACGGGGCCGCTCTTAAAGGGGCCGCGCTCCGGCCCGCGCACCCCGGGCTGGGGGGGAGCTGGACGGAGCGCACCCCGGGGGGGTTCGGTGGGGGAAGACGGGGTGGTTCTAGGTCACCTCCCTAGGGCGGGGGAGGTGTCCTGTGTTCCAGATCATCTCTGGGACTGGGTCACCCTGTGGGGATCGAGATCACCTTCGAGCCCGGGGAGGTCTCTCCAGATCCACGCTTGCCTGGAGGCCTGATCCTGGATCACCAGGGGGTCTGTGCCACCTCCTGTCTGGGCCTGGGGTTCTAGATCACCTCTTGGCCCTAGGGAGTGTCTAGATGCTGAGGGGTGTCTTTAGATCACAGCTGCCTGGAGGCATGGGGTTCTAGATCATCAGGGTTCTGGCTCACCTCCTGTCTGGGCCAGGTTTTCTAGACCACCTCAGGGTTCTGGATCATCTCCAGGGGCTGCAGGCCACCTCCTGCCCAGGAGGGTGGTTCTGGACTGCCTGTAGATGGGATGGAGGGCTATAAATCACCTCCCTGTGGGTCTAGATTGCTGTGGTGCTCTGGATTCCTCCCAGCGAGCTCCTAGGTCACCTTCTGCCCCCAAGGGAGGGGGGTGTCCAGACCACCACCCACCTCCTATACCCTCCCCACAGAAGTCTCCAGCGTGGCCATCTCCAGTAATGGAGCCACCATCAACTTCTACACTTGTGGCTGAGGAACGGCTGCTCTCAGGCCTCTCATCCCTGTATGAGGAAGGAAATTCTGAGCCCACCTTCCAGCTTCTTCTCTCTAGTGTCTTCTTCTGAGGCCACAAAAATGTCGCACCCCTCCATTTTGTTCTTTGGGAAGAGCTGTACAAAGCTGGCATTTTCCAATGCTGCAACTCGCCTCCCCGAGTGGGACCACCATCTCCAGCATCATAGGTCTGCTCCAAAGCTGGGCTGGTCCTGCTTTATTCCTTAAAAAAACCTTTTTCAAAAAGGAAAACTCTGGAATGAAAGCAGGTGACACATGCTATTCAGAAGGTCACAGGCCATCCCTGAAAGGCCACCCCCCAGAGCACTCAAGAGTAAACATATTTTCACTCCATTTCTAACAAATTTGGGTGAGATAAATCACTATGTCAAAAAAATTGGGTGAGGAGGCAGACATCCAGGGGCATGTGCCCAGACACCAAGGCTTCATGCAATGCAAAATTGGGCTAAAAAGGCATCAGGGTGAAAAAAAATCTCCAAACTTTCTACAGTGGCTATACCTCTGCTGTGAAGCCAGGCTGAGAGTGTTGGGCTTGTTCAGCCTGGAGAAGAGAAGGCTCCAGGGGGACCTTCTGGTGGCTTTTCTGTACACAAAGGGGGCCTAGAAGAAAGCTGGGGACAGAGTTTTCATCAGGGCCTGTTGGGACAGGACAAGGGGTGATGGTTTGAAACTAAAAGAGGGAGATTTAGACTAGAGAGAAGGAAGAAATTTTGGCTGCTGAGGGTGGTGAGCCCCTGTCCCAGGCTGCCCAGAGATGTGGTCGCTGCCCCATCCCTGGAACCATCCCAGGTGAGGTTGGCCGGGGCTCTGAGCAACCTGCTCTAGCTGCAGATGTCCCTGCTCAGGGCAGGGGGGTTGGATGAGATGACCTTGAAAGGTCCCTTCCAACCCAAACCATTCTACAGTTCTATGACTTCCAAGGACTTTCCCCCCAGCCTGCTGCCACCTCAGTGTCTCCCCCACCACCTCCTTCACTCAGCACTTAATTTCCTTTCTCCTCAATGCCCAGCACAAGCACAAAACCAACAAAGATTAGCTCAGCATCGATACGTGCCGAGGACGGGAATTCTCATTAGCTGCTCTTTGAGGTCTCCAACCCAGGAGCCCATTAATGAAGACAAAAGTAACTGCAGCAGCCACCACGCTGCTCCTGTCCTTTGCCAAATAGGATCCCCTGGGCCGGCGTGGTGAGGCTCAGGGCTGAGCCCTGCTCCTCCTGCCGAAAGCTTTCCCGCTGCCTGAAATTGTATTTAGCTATTAATTTTCCCAGAAATGTTATTTTTTCTGTCGTTTCTGGTGAAGAGGTGAAATGGAAAAACCCAGCCAATCTCACAGGGCTGCAGAACGGAGATCTTCCCAGGGGCTGTGTGAAGAAGACAAGATTTTATTAAAGACAGAGAGCTGAATTATTACAGATTTATCTTCTTTATTGCCCTAACAAAATAGAAAGGAAAGCCGGTCTGTAAGTCACTGTCAAGAAAACAAATACAGCCCCTGAAAACGGTGTGAAAAACAAACCTCCTGTCTGCATCCTCTTCAACTTCTCCCATTTACTGCCCTCGACAGCAAGACCTTCATGGCAGCTTGGCTTTTGTAAACAAACTTCAATACTCTTCCAAAAAACAATCCCAGACAGCTCAGCTCAGCTGGGCTTCCCCTTAAGTCCAACCTCCTATTCACGTGGCTGGGTCTACAGCATCTTCTGCTGCTCCTCCAGCCTCACGTGGGGACGGAAGGGTGAGGAAGGACCTTGAAGATCTCGTTTTCCTTTTTTTTCCCCCACTTTCTCATTTCAAACACTGTTTTTTGGAGAACGGGGAGAAGCTGTGCAGCACCTTGCCTGTGAGGTTCAGCGTTGCTTTGCCAAGCCTGCATGTTTTTTTCTCAGTGATGCAAACGGTCTCATTTGCTGGATTTAAATACCGAAATGCAAAAATTATTAAGGACAGAAAATGCACTGCTGTGCATCGCTGAAAAAAATGATGAACTACAGGCTGGCAAGCAAAGAGGGAAGCTCAGCCCCAGCCCCATGAGGTGTTTTGAGGGCTGCGGGGTCTTTTCTTCCCCAATCAAAGGTTCTCTCATTGCAATTTCCAAGCTCTGAAATTCCCATCACTGAAAACCTGCTTTTCCTTTCTTTAATTTAAGAAAAAATTAAATTAAACAGAGCCAGGAAGAGGGAGCAGCTTTGCTGTACCTCTCATGGCTCCCTGTCCCACACAGATCACAGCCACAAACAAATCTCAGCACCTCTGTTTCCTTCAGCTCCAAAAATTCCTTTTGCAACTGGTGCAAGCAACACTTGGCTGCCACTTTGCCCCAAACCCATTGAAACAGCATCACAGAAACATAGAATGGTTTGGGTTGGAAAAGACCATAAAGATCATCTCATTCCTACCCCCTGCCTGTGGAGCTGGAAGGTGGGCAGGGACACCTCCCACCAGAACAGCTTACTCAAAGCCCCATCCAGCCTGGTCTTCAACAATGCCAGAGGTGGGGCACCCGTGAGCTCTCTGGGCAACCCATTCCAGTGTCTCACCACCCTCACAGTGAAGAACTTCTTCCTTCTGTCTATTCTAAATCTCCTGTCTTTCAGTTTGAAGCCATTACCCCTTGTCCTATCACTACCAGCCATTGTAAAAAGTCTCTCTGGCTTTTTTAGGACCCCTGTAAGCACTGGATGGCTGCTATAAGGTCTTCTGGGAGGCTTCTCTTCTCCAGGCTGAGTGGCCCAAACTCTCAGCCTGTCCTCATAAAAGAGGTGTTCTGTCCCTGTGATAATTTTTATGACCTCCTCTGGCCCTCCTCCAGTAGGTCCTTATCCTTCTTATGCTGGGGACCTCTTGACCTGCTGGCCACACTGCTTTGGCTGTAGCCCATGATACGATTTGCTGCCTTGGCTGCAAATGCATGTTGCTGGGTCATGTTGAGCTTCTTGTCAGCCAACACCCCCAAGTCCTCCTCCACAAGTCTGCTCTTAATCCATTTATTGCTGTATTTGTGCGTGGGATTGTCCCAACCCTTGTGCAGGATCTTGCACTTGGCCTTGTTGAACCTCATCAGGTTGGCATGTTCCCACCTCTCCAGCCTGTCCAGGTCCCTCTGGATGGCATCCCATCCATCCAGTGTGTCAGCCACACCACACAGCTTGGAGCTGTCAGCAAACTTGCTGAGAGTGCCCTATATCCTACTGTTCATGTCACCAACGAAGAGGGTAAACAGCACATTTGAGAAATTACCCACAGCTACATTCAGCTATTTTTCATCTCTAAATGCCTCATGGCTTTTCGGGGAGGTGAAGGGAGGTTGGGTTGTTTTCCTCCTGGAAGTGGGAATCACAGATAACTTGAAGCTCCTTCTCAGCACTGTGAGAGGGAGTTTGCTCCCAGGTTTAGCAGGAGCAGCTGCTTGGCTGGGTGGAGGGATATCCAGCCAAGCCAGAAGAGCTTTAAAATCCCTGTTTGAAAAAATCCCAAACATGAAGACATAGTGCATGCCCATTTATTTTTAAAATGTAATAAAAAGTTATTTTAAATGCAGGAAGATTAATAAGGCTCTAATTCAGCAAAGTACTTACAGATGTGCTGGACTCTGTGGAAATACTTCAGTGCTTTTATGAATCAGGGCTTGGGGACAAGGCTTAAAATTAGGGAAAGTACAGAAAGATGTGAATAGCCCTCACATCATACCTGTGGCTTCCATGGCACGTGAAGCTTATGGTACATGGGGTCGGTGCATAAATAGGGATAAAGGTTTCCATTCCCAGTTCTGTGTTATTGCTGTTAATAGAAAGGTTTTCCAGGACGGGGATTAGGTTTATGTTCAACCCTCAGTGCGAATGGTCAGGGCTGGAAAAGTTGATTTCTAGCATCTGAGCAGCCTGGCTTTGGTGCACCAGGGTGGGGAATAAACCCCAGAAAAGGAGAAAAACTGCCTCAGCATCAATGTTAGGATCAACCAGGTATTGCCTGGGTGGGTGCAAACCTCTCAGGCTGGGAAGTCTCCAGCTCACAGGTGACTGATGCTCTCAAGCAGCCACCAAGTGCAAGCAGCACAAGAAAGATCTGTAGATGTTTTAAAATTAGGTTTGATAAAGGTACTACAGGAAAAACATGATACGATTGCTCATCATGATGCAGTACTGGGCTTAGTGTGTTTTGGGGACCCTCTCAGTTCTGTGTTTTAGGGGTTCAGTGCTTAACATAGATTGGGCTACAATAGATTTGCTATTTTTTACAACATTTGGGAAGCTGTCTATGGGCTTTGAACCTACTATTGTCTTAATTTTCCACCATACTGTGTAATGCTCTTGATTCACAGTAACACCTAAAATTTGGAAAGGGGAATTGCGTTAAAAAAAATAAATGGAAAGGATAAAATACTTTCAAGTATCATGGCAGCAGCTTAGAGATATGTTCTAGGCTCCAGCTTAACATGTAACACTCTTTAAAGAAGACCCTAAAGGATTTTTTAAAAGCAGAGAAGTAGCAGAGCAAAGAAGACTATTAGGAACAAAAAAGATAGACATCAAAAAGCTACATTGAAATGAGGAAAACAGAATAGAGTATAAACACAGGCAAATATAAAACCACAATTAGGGCAACTGAGAAAGGTTTTGCAGAACAGTTTGCCAGAGGCATAAAAATGCACACAAAACTATAGCAGAGACAGAAAGTCTACCAGGGATTGGCTGGGGCCAGCAAGCAGTGGAAGTGTGAAACAAGTCTGGAGTGAAGTACAAGCCTGGGGGGTCAGGTAAATGAGCCCCCCATATCTGCACTGGGATGGGGGGCTGGAGGCTCCCACAGCAAAGTTCTCTTTGTCTGGAACGGGTCTGATGAGCTTCTTAAATACAAGTGTCAGCAACAGAGATTTTTGAATAAAGAGCTAAATTGAGAGAGGAGCAAACTGTTGGGGTGAGATGTCACTGGCTCAAGATTTGCAGAGGGATTCAAATATAATTATAGAATCATGGAATGGTTTGGGTTGGAATGGACCTTAAAGATCATCTAGTTCCAACCCCCCTGCCACGGGCAGGGACACCTCCCACTAGAGCATTTTGCTCCATCCAGCCTGGTCTCAAACACCTCCAGTGATGGAGCAGCCACAATTTCTCTGGTCAATCCGTTCCAGTGTCTCACCACGCTCATAGTGAAGAACTTCCTCCTAATTTCTAATCTAAATCTATCCTCTTCCAGTTTGAACCTGTTACCCCTCATCCTATCACTACAAGCCCTTGTAAAAAGTCTTTCCTGAGCTTTCTTGTAGGCTCCTTTCAGATACCGGAAGGCTGCAAGAAGTTCTGCCCAGAGCCTTCTCTCCTCCAGGCTGAACAAGCCCAACTCTTCCAGCCTAACCTCACAGGAGAGGGGTTCCAGCCCTTGGAGCATCTTTGTGGCCTCCTCTGGACCCGCTCCAACAGGTCCCTGTGAATAATTAACAGAATTTGTCCACATGGATAGGAAATGGCAAAGTAGACACTGGTTTCTGAAGAGGCAAGTTTGAGATCTGTGCCTCAATCTGTCTTACCTCACTAGGCAGATGAGTAGAAAATACAATGGAGGGTAGGTAAATATGTATCCAAAGGGATTTATCTGGCAAATCTGATATGCTGGGGAAAGGGCAACATGGGGTTTTTGAAGAAAGAAGTCAAAGTTTATAATGCTTTCACATCCTTCAAAGCAGTCATTGAATATGATGGAGAAGGTGGGTGAACGTGTTATCACCTACCTGGGGTTCATGGAAGCTTTGCCACCATAAGGGATGTCAAAGCAATAAAATTAGTGTGAGATAAAGAAAGGGCTTCATGGATTAGCAGCTGACTAGAAGAGAAACCCAAGGCTAGAAAGAGTTTCTTATTTGCACAGCGGGACGAGGCTGTTGCTGGGACTTTGTGGCATTGTGGGGCCCTGGCCAGGCAGCTAACTTCTAATAGGAAAGTTTGCTGAGAAGCCAAAAATTTTAAGCTGACTGCAACAAATTATAGAAGGACCCAGTAAGAAAGTGTCCAGATAAAGTACCTAGGAGAAGATGACCTTAGCCATATCTGTTTAATGGCTGGCTCTAACTGAGCTATTATCATTCAGGAAAGACATCCTGAGGTTTTACAGTCAGTATAGGTCCTTCTCTTGTAAGATCAGCTCAGAAATCAGCCTGAATCTACAAGACAAATAAAATGTGCAGGAAGCCCCTGTATATTTTTTCCAGGGACATGGATTATTCTGGGTGGATGGTCCAGATCCCTTTCCTACAGGGCAGCGCCAGCTCTTTGTCCTGTGCCCAAATAACTCACCCATTTTCCCCAGAGCACCAGCACCATGCACTCTCTTTGCAGCTTCTTTCCTGAAGGACTTGTGATAACTGTGGGGTCTTAAACACCTTTTGTATGGGTCTGCCAAACTCAGAAGCACTGGCAACCCAAATCTCAGCGTTCTTCCTCTCTCCCCAGGAGGATCCAGATCTACTCGTAGCTCTAACCCCTGCCCATGACCTGCAGCCCAGAATCAAGTCCCCTCTCAAATCACTGCATCCCTCTTTGCAGGCTGCTCTCTCCTGCCTCAGTTGCTCATCTAGGAATGGACATACTCCAGTACGTTCCCTCTTTTTACTTTGAAATTTCATCTGCATTTGAAGGTTAACACTAATACAGTGGTGCAAGGTAGAGGATGGGGAGAATTTCCCTATAATTTATTTATACTTCATTTAGGGGAAATTCTGCTGCTCTGACCTTCATCATCAACAGACAAAGCTGCTGAGACTGGTTCCCTGGGCTTGAACCACATTATCCTACTCTGGGAACAGTCCCTGGCAATGATGCTCCCCATCCCCCAGGAGAGTAGCTTCGAGAGCAGATGGCTGTGTCCCCGTCCACAAAGAGATATTCAGCCAGCCCATAAATCAGCCAGGCTTCCCCCACTGAACATAATGAAAACACCCCAATCATTGCAGGGCAGAAGGTAGGAAAGGAGCTCTGCTTTACAAGTGCTGAAGCTCAGGTCTCAGCCCAGCTCTGGTGTACCCTACAACAGGCTCTGTATGAAAAGCTCCTGTTGTGAGGGCTTGTCAGCTAATTGCACGGATCCCTGCATGTGCTGAAAGCCTCAGCTAGCTGCTGGTGTCACACAACCAGTTATTATTAACCCAGGAATCTGCTTTTCAGGGAATGCTTGAGAAGCTCTGGGACGACGGGAGCTCCACCGTGTCAGCACCACGAACCTCAGACCCAAAACTTTCCCAATTTGCAGGCACCACAGTATTTCCCCCACCAGCAAAGCATGAACCCCCACAAGGCTGCTTAAAATTAAACATAATTTTCATCTATTTCCACTACAGAGAATGAAATATGTTTCAGATATTATTGCATATTGGAAATGAGAGGCAGTCCCCTGGCTCCCCTTCAGGCAGCAGATAATCAGGGGGTTACAGAAACATCCTCCACGACTCCAGCACGATCCAGCCTGTGCTGTTCCCAAGCAGGGATTCAGCTCTGCGGCCAAAAGCACTGAGCTGGAGGAGACCCATCACCTCACCTCCCAAACTCCTCAGCACTGCTTTTTGCAATCTTTGCAGCAGTGATACTTGTGTGTGGTTTGAGAAGAGAAGAAAACCAGCATTTTGCTAAGGATCTACGATTAATAACCACTTGGGAGTTCAGGCTTCACCAGCAGTAAGACCTACCATTAATCTGTTTGCTCCTTTGCATCTTGTTGAGGTAAAGAGGTGCCAGGTCATAGCTGAATATGTTAAAAGCAGTATTTGGCCTTCAAAGTATATACATCAGTAAAGCCTTATAACTACCTCCTAGCATTTGACATTCTTTTCATTACTATAATTTACTAAGTGCATTGCTAGGTGCTCCTGGCAGGCTTCCAGGCTGCCTTTAGCCAGCCAACGGATAAACTCAGAAAAAAAAAGGCTGTCACTGCCCCAGAAACCTCAAAATCTGAGCATGAGGAAAAATAAAAAATAAATCCAAATCAAAAACCCCAATAACAGCAACAAATAGGCCACCAAAAAAAAAAAACCAACCACCAGCCAGGCACAGACATTGGGAAAATGCACCTAAAGGAACAATGTCCTGCAACATCATGTTCAGTGTGCAACCACAGGTCCCAAAACCCTGAGCCTTGTCTTCCTCCAGTCTTGGGAACCTTTGCTGTATGGGTGGTTCTAGATGGTCACTTCTCCTCCTGCTCAGTAGGGGTAATTAGTACCTCATTAGCTATGGAAGCTGAAAGGCTTCCTATTGTCAGGATTGAGGAGATGCTGGTGGAGTTGTCATTATTATGGGCTCTTTAGCTGAAAATGCTGTATGTCTGAAACTGTATTTCACAGCAATAAGGTAATGGCTGAGAAATGTGATTCTGTTAGACCCCTGATTGCTACTGGCTTTTGCTGAAAGGGTTAGGAAACAAAGGTGCCCTGTGCCTCATCGGAGAGAGTCTTTCCTTAGCAAAGCAACTGAGCTATCTTGGAAGTTTTTGAAAGCTCCTGGCCTTTTGAATCAGGAAAAATACACTGTTATGTGTTGCTGAGATTTACCAGTTATGTTAGATTAGGGAAGATTTTGTATGGAAACACTAGAAGAAGCTATGAAAAGATTACAAGACATTTTTCTGCACAAATAGAACACACATATACCTGTTGTTGCCATTAAGACGGAAGATTAATGAAAAAAGCCTTTGAGGTGAAAGAAAATCAACATGAATTCGTTGCTAAATGTTAGTGATCATATATAGAGCATACACCCAGCTACAGCAACAGAAAATATGTTACTGAAGGAATAGAAAGAAGAGGCCACTTGCTAATAAAAATCACCATCTGATTTCTGGAAAAAAAGGGCTCCTCGGATCAGCCATTTTTGTCAAATCAGAGTATCCAGGAAAGCCAAAGCAACCCTATAAATAACAGAATCATAGACTCATTCAGCTTGGAAGAGACCTTTAATATCAAGTCCAGCCATTGCCATGGTCCACCATGAAGCCATGTCCCTCAACACCACATCTACAAGTCTTTTTAATCCTTCTAGGGATGGGGACTCTACCACTGCCCTGGGAAGCCTCTTCCAAGGCTTGACAACCCTTTTGGGGGGGAAATTTTTCCTAGTATCCAACCTAAACCTCCCTTTGTGCAACTTGAGGCCATTTCATCTCGTCCTATCACTAATTCCTTAGGAGAAGAGACCAACCCCCAGCTGGCTCCAACCTCCTTTCAGGGTGCTGAGAGTGAGAAGGTCTCTCCTGAGCCTCCTTTGCCCCAAGCTCAGCAGCCCCAGCTCCCTCAGCTGCTCCTCACCAGACTTGGTGCTCTAGACCCTTCACCAGCAGCTTCATTGCCCTTCTCTGGCCACGCTCCAGCCCCTCAAGGTCCTTCTTGGAGCGAGGGGCCCAAAACTGACCCCAGGATTCAAGGGGCAGCCTCACCAGTGCTGAGTACAGGGGGAAATCCACATCTGAATAATAAGGACCCGTAGAGCTGGCAGCAAAATCTCATTGACTTAACAGGCAAAGGACAGACTCTTACAACTCCAGGGGGTGAAAGCAATCCAAGGTAGCCCTCTGGCCACATCAACAGCTCCTGCCAAGCTGATTATACAATGAATATTCCAAACCTGCTCTGAGAAGAGGGGACACAAACCATTTTCTTCTCCGTGGGCAGTTAAAGCCACTGATTTCCAAGCATGTGATGAAGCCAACGGTAGGAACACGCTGACATCTTTGCAAGGAGGAAAAGGCTGTGACAGCCCTGTGTGCGAGCAGGGAGTTATTTCATGTTTTGTTAGCCTGATTTTTGGGAACAGATGGGAACAGAGCCATAGGAAGCCTCCTCGATGAAGAACTGGCCCAACTTGCACCTCATTAACGAGGCCCTTCACAGCTAAACCCTCTGCTCCTCCCATCTGCAGCAGCCAGAACCTCGGTGACCTGCAAATCCACCACCTGGGACCCCCAACCCTGCCATCACTGCTGATAAATCTTTACATTGGAGATGTGCAGCCGATCGATCATTTCAGGATGCAAATGGAGCATCTGGAGACTCCAGCGAGCAAAACAAAGGCAGAAGCCACGGGCCATTGCCACCACCAGAAAGAGTTTGTCATTATGCAAAGGTCGTCGCCTGAGCATGATGCTACATTTAAATATTTCAGTGTGGATCCTCTCAGGAACGTTTGGGTGCGTGTGGGGAAACGCTCCTCTGGGCTTTTGTGAGATAAGGGAACACAGAGAAGTGCAGATGCCTCAAGAACTTTAAAGCAGACTCAAGCATCTGGGGGCTTTGGGGTTCTTCCCCCCCCCCCTCGGTTATTTATTCATGCTTTGACTCCTTGTTACTCCACACAGTTTCCAGCCTGAAGTGGAGATAAACATTCCAACCCCCCAAAATCCACATGGGATCTGTGCAGGGGCTGACAGATACAGCAATGGGAGCTCGGTGCTGCAGGGTGCCACCTCCACCCTGCCACCTCCCTTGTGCCCACAGGGCATGGGGCTGGCACGGGCAGGGTGAAGGAGACAAAGTTCAACATTTTTTTCCCCCCCTCCTCCTCTTTGCAAATGTGTAACAGTGAGAAGGGACATTGTCCACAGGTCCATGGGAAGCACAAAGAGGTGGCTGTGCTGACCTCCTTATAAAAATTCAAGGCTGTCCTCATTTTTCCTGGAGGTTTTGGTGGTTTGCACACACGTATCTTTGTTGTCCTCCCCCCAACCCTGGGGCTGGCCAGTCCAAAAGCCTCCAGTCCCAGCTGCCCACACAGACACCAGCAAATCCTCACATACCTAGTTTAAACTTCAGCAATTAGGGATAAATTTTAAAGATTCCTTCTTGGTGAAAAAACCCTGCTTTTATTTCCAGTGGTGCTGACAGTTTAATTCAGCAAAGCTCAGTTGCTCATGCTGACAACTCTGCTTTTCCCAAAAATCAAGCCCTTGAAACCCCTCTGGCTGGCTACTCATTGCTGCAAGCACAGGGAAGGTCGGGGTGCTGCATTTCCCAGGAAACTAGTTTACATGTGTCAGTTGGAAATTTTCATTTAAATGTATTCTCCATGACCACTGAGGTCCCTGGCTGGAGCCTGTGATTTTAAAAAGGTTTTAATGCTGTGAGAACCTTCAGCCAGATGCCCCCCCAAGAGGTTTTGACCTGGTTGTGTGTTGAGTACTTTGCCCTCCTAAACCTTCCACTTCACATCCCTTCTGCTTTTCTATTTCCAGCCTTATTCTTTTTTTTCCACTTTCCCTTTCAGGCATTTAAATGCTGAGCTGGCTACAGATATAAACAAATTTTTAAAGAGGCCACAATTTAACAACTTGACAGCTTATTTTTTTGGGAAGGATGGGTGCCTACAGTCACACAAGGTTATCCATGTTCATGGGGAAGGCTGAGCTTGGTGGCTGGGACATGTATGAAGGGACCTCACCTCTCCCTATCATCACCTAGCCATGTTCTCAGATAGATGTAGGGTCATTCTACTTTCCTCACGTCTGAAAATTTGGGATTTAAGTGATATTTGGGACACTGTTGGTAAATACAGGGGCTGTGCTGGGTGTCTTCCCTTAGCCACAAGCAGGATGAAGGCCAAAGAGCTCATTCCTGCCAGAAACAGAGAGAATAATCCTGTCATAAGCTATTAATATGGAGCTGTATTGGCACTTGGCAGCAAACCACCAAACCCACAAAGTTGTGTTTAATTTGCTGTTAGAGGACAGACTGAGTCTTCTTCATTCAATTATACCGAGATGATATTTCAGCACCGAGCTCTGGAAAAACGCCACTGCTTAGCTCTTGATGTCCCCACATCTCCATCCCAGGGTCACTGGCGTTGCCCATCCACTGCTACTTGAAAGGTTATCTCAGGACCTCCTGTCTGCTCAGGTGGCCCATGTGCAACGAACCAAGGGGTTTTCCGTGCACATCAGCACTGCTGTGGGAGGCAGAGGGTGCTTCACCCCCCACTTCCATCCCACCAGCCTCAAGAGCCAGCCCAAGCCCTGGCATCCATCTCACTTTGGCCCCATGTGCACACCAGAGTAGCAAGAACAAGCAGAATTAACCCCGTGTTTCCCCCAGAAAATGGGCCAGGGTGGATTTTTTTTACTTTCCACAGCATTTCTTCACTCTCCTCCCCTCCCAGCCTGCAAGTTCCCACACGAGCTGGGCTCCTCACCAGCACTGAGCTTTGCCTGGTGCCTTCCTCAGCTCCCCACCAGATGCAAAGACTTCCCCTGTCATCCAGGATGTCATTTGCTATTTTTACTCAAATCCCTTTAAGTTCTTGACGTTTTTCAGGCAGCAGCCTGGGGAGGAAATAGATTATCCCACCGGTGGTACCACAGGGCACCAGTCCTTGGTTGAGAAGATAAAACTTCTTCTTTTCAGGGTTCATCATGTTCCTGAACTGGCTACAGCTCCTAACTCACAAAATAGAGGAATACAATGCCTGTAAGCTTTTGTTCCATAAATTTGATGATTAGTCATCATATCCTTCATGTAGATGAGGAACAACAAGAAAAGAACATCTCTCATTTTAATATATACAGCCTGGGAGACAGCTATAGCCTTTTATCTCAGCTCGTTGAATAATTCTTGGCTTGCTCAAGTCCCACTAGAGTTAGGAAGCTGGTGAGCTGCCCCGATAGACTCCGTTGTGTGGTGACACGAAAAACAGGGCACGAGGATGCACTGAGGGCTTTTACAAACCACAAGGACTGAAGCAGGGACCACTGATGGTATTTATTTTGCCCTACACTCGCTGTGCAGGATATGAGCTTGATACTTCCTTCTTTTTGAACTGCAACAGTAGGACCTAATCCTGCCCTTTTTTTTCCCCCCCTCCTCATCTCAAATATTGCTATTAGGTCCCACTTTTCCTTTGTTTCCAGCACACAGAGACATGCAGAACGACGACTGCCTTTGGAGTATTTCAAAGCAGCAAGAGGAGAAACTCCAGAGCGGCTCCAAGGAGAATGCTCCCACGTTCCTGAGATTCCTCTTCCAACGCTCCACAGACAGGCTCACAGTTTTATTTGCAAAAACTAGGAAAGCTTCCAAATCCCAGCCTGTACAGCCTTCCACCAAAAGAAAAAAAAAAAAATCCACAACACTGGAAATTCACATTTCCCTCTGCTGTTGAGCAAGAGACCTTTGCAAGCCCTTGTAGATGTGCCCCTGTGAGGCAGTGTCCTGTCAGTGATCCCAGCAAGTATGTGGGGCCCAAGATTTCAGTTTGCAAGCACAGCTCTGGGTTGTGTCTCCGAGGATAACGTGCTCTTCATCTGCACGAAAACTCAAGATGGGAATAAACAGCACTTAACTGGGAGCCCTGGTGGAGCAGGATCTCTTGGCTGAGCTCTTGCACCAACTTTTCTTGTGTTGGTTCCTCCAGTGTCTTCTGACATGGGCTCAGGGCATTTGGCAGAGATTTGGCTTTTGCTCCTTCATGCTTTATCATCCCACTGGAGCTTAGAAAATCCACTGACCTTGAAAGCACAGTTACCTTTCTCTCCAAGTACTCCACTTTGCCTTGGTCAGTTACTGTTAGTGCTCTATTACACTGTTTTAACCTGATTTTGCATATTCTGAGCACTCATTCTGCTGGCCAAGGAGACAAGTGAGATCTGATCCTCTCCAACTTGCTGTAGCCTTTCCTGGAACCATCACTCCTGGGTTGAGAGGGTGTAACTCCCGAACAAAAGTAAGATGGATGGGTGGCACCAATGGACAACCTGTCATTCAAGGACAGGAAGGTCACAGAGGAGCTGGGCCAGGGCCAGAGCTGCCTGGATCCATCTGTTGGGCTGTGCAGCCTCATCACATATAAGCACTTAGCAATCATGCAGAGAAGTCTGGCAGACCAAATTTTGCAGATGCTGAAGTGTTGACCTTTCACACCAAGGTGCATCTTGTGTTATTGGCAAAGAAGATCATTAAATCTGCAGGGTTTCCCTGGTAGACCTTCCCATTGCTCAGACTCAGAAGCAGCCCAGCACTGATGTCCATGCTCATATCTGCAATGCAGGGCATTCATTTAGTTGTCAATACAACTGCAGGCTGCTTGCAGATGATCTAAGTCCATCCAAGATGGACTCTATGAGCAGTCCAGATCTACTGCACATCCAGGAAGCAAGACCAAATGTTTTCATGCCCTGTATCTCAAAAATCTTTTGTGTCTGGAGCGGGTACTGGGCACCATCCCGCTAAGAACCAAAATGTTCCCATCACCTCTTGGATATTACCTTGGCTGTTTGAATGAAGACTATGTAGAAAGGGTGAATGCAGGTGCTTAAAGGTCCCCCAGCCACCAACATGCCTATCTCCTGTTGGAAAACCTTGGTGTCTTTGACAGCCTCCCTTCCTGGGTGCATGTACTGCTTTTGGTTTGAATTTGAGCTGCCTGACAACCAGCACAGTGGGTCCTCCCCAACTTCAGAGCAAAATCCAAGCTGTTGTGCTTGCAAGTTGCAGCCAAGCCCTGCTGAAGATTTTATCAGGAAAGGGAGTTATTTGCCACTGGAGAATGTACTTGTGCCTTGCAGCTATTTGGCTGCACAAATATGTGGAGTGTTGCTGATAACTCACCAAGGGAAGTCTGGAAAATGGATTCTGCAACAAGATAATTCTGCTTGTAGCCTCTTATTTTATGTATTTCTGTTTCCTTCCTCCTTCTCCACCCCCACCCCCTTTCCATTTACATCTAAATGGGATCTTTGTTTTTTTTTTTTTTTTTTTTTTTTTGCCTGAGTCAATATTAGGTCACTGGTTCCTTGTTCAAGGCTCCTAGCACAGTTTCTCAGAGCAAGAATGTTCTCTTGGGAGAGCTGAGCCTGAGCAGGACATGGATACCATGACATGCAGCTCCTCCAGGTGTTCACAGTCCACATTAGGAATGACTTTTACAGATGGATTTGTAATACAAGCACCCAGAAATAAACACCACATCCTATATCCCAATATCCATGATACTTGGTGCATCAAAAATCCAGGATTGAGTCCACTTCAGAGGCAATTTGCATCAACCTTACCAGCAGACTGGAAGTTCACGTAGCTTTAGATAAAGACACACTTCCCAAAGACCCTTCTCAAACAAGGATGTATTTCCAGCTAATTGTTTTAGATCCTGTCTCTTGCAGAGACTCGCAGGAACTCCAGGAACAGCCAAGGAAACCTGTCCATTAACAGATTGATTTCCACTGAGGTATTGGTCCCCTCCGTTGTCACCCCAGCCAATGCTGCTCAGCTGATTTACAAGGCTCCAGCACTCATGGTCACTGTTTTTTCTTGTTTTTTAGCACTGGAGTTACAAGTGTGTGTACATAGATTTATTCTGGGCTTGTCTATGTGCAGAAGTATTATGGTCTTATCTGCAGGCTGAGGCAGAACACAAAGCTGGCTGTTATTTCAATACAGGACCCTATCCCTTCAACATGCTCTAAACTACATTTAGTATATGTTTGTGAATAAGCAGATACATTAAGGGAAGGGGAAGATCTTTTTAGGCTTACATGAAGCATCTGCACAGCTGAAATACAGGTTGGGCTACAACCTACCAACATGGCAGTTTTTCTAACCAGAGACCAAATCCTAGTATTTTGGTTCCACCACATGGAGAAGTCTGTAAGGTGAGACCTCAAAGCGATTTCATGAGACCTAACAGCTGCATGTAGTTTTTGGGTTTGTTTTGTGTGCTCCAAGCCTGTTCTGCCTTTGCTCAAGTTGGCTGGAAATGGGACCAGGCTGCATGGCAGGAACTGACTTCCCAGGGAGCAGCAATGGCTGACAACTCAGGGATGCAGAGCTGGGTGCAGCTTCTGGGTGAAGACAAGGTTTCACCCATCTTATTGCCTTGCCTGCGCTGCTCAGCAGAAGTGTCCTCACCTTGTGAATTGCCAGGAATCCAGAAATACTGGAGGGGTTATGCAGAAAACTAGATTCATCTTTGGGTGAGAACACCAAGAGTTGTGTCAGCTGACAATTTGGGACTATCTGTGGCCTGGAAAACTGCTTGGGTGAAGGTGGGTTTCACTGTGACTAGAAAACAGAAGGGGAGATCTTGTGGGAAGAAAGAAGGGAAGTGCTGCCGGACACAAGGAGTCACTTGATGTGCGTGATGGTGGCCAAGGAGCTCAGGGGGATTTGTGAGGTTTTTTTAATGATAGAATGTTTGGGAGGCACCTTTAAAGGTCTAGTTCCAAGCCCCTCGCCATAGGCAGAGCCATCTTTCACTAGATCAGGTTTCTCAAAACAACCTGACCTTCAATGCTTCCAACAATGGGGCATCCACAACTTATCTAGGCAACCTGTTCCAGTGTCTCACCATGCTTGCCATGAAAAATTTCTTTCTTGTATCTAATCTTGTACTAACACTCTTGTATCTAATCTTTTACTCCTTGTCCTACCACTACAGGACTTGGTAAAAAGTTTCTTTCCATCTTTTTTATGAGATCCCTTTATGTATAGCAAGTCCTTAATAAAGTCTCCCCAGAGCGTTCTTTTCTCCAGGCAAAACAACCTCAACTGTATCAGCTTGTCCTCATAAAAGACAAGTTCCATCCCTCTGACCATTTTTGTGGTGCTCCTCTGGACCAGCTCCAACAGGTTTGTGTCCTTCTTGTGCTGAGGACTCCAGAGCTGCCCCAGCACTGCAGGAGGGTCTCCCCAGAGCAGAGAAAAAGGGCAGAAACACTTCCTTGATCTACTGCCCACACTGCTGGGGATGCAACCCAGGATACAATTTGCCTTCTAGGCTGCAAGGGCACTTTGCCCAGTCATGGCCAGTACCCCCAGGTTCTTCTCCTCAGGGCTGTTCTCAGTCCCTTCATCCTCCAGTCTACACTGATAGTGAGGACCTCAGTCCAGACACAGGACCTTACACTTGGCCATGTCTTCTGCTGACCACTTGCCCAACATAGAAGGATATTATCATTAACAGGTAGACCAGCAGCCAGACTCCTCCCTCTGCTCCCACATCACACACCAGAGACCCAAAGTGCCAGACAGCCAGAGGAGAAACAAGTCAATGCACTCACCCACCACAGGGGACAGGGGAGCCAGGGAGAGGGAGCCAGCCAGGTGAGGAGCAAAGCCAAGGGAGATGGGAGCAGCCAGGCCAGGAGCCCAGTTATAGAGCAGGGACTCAGAGACAGCTTCATGTGCTGGCCCTGCCATCCTGGGAACTCCACTTGCCATGGAGAGTCAGGGAGCCCTTCCAAGAGCCCCACACAGCACATGCCCTATGCAAGCAAACCTTTTGCAACCAGAGTAAGCTCTTATAGAGGTGGCTTCTTGCCCCACCTCCAAGTTAATACTGAAGGTGGGGGCACCTGGTGGTGATCTCCTCCTCAGCTCCCTCCCAAGGCTGGCCAGAGCCTGGGTGAAAACCAGTCAGGAGGGGCTTTCTTGCCTGGCTGTGGCCATCATCCACGTCAACCCTCATTCAGGGCTGGGGGTTTAACCCTTAGCACTTCATCATGTTGAACTTCATGAGATTCATGTGTGCCCACTCCCCAAACCCATCAAGAAGGTCCCTCTGCATGGTATTCCTTCCACCAAGTATATCAACTGCATCACTCAGCTTGGTGTCATCTGCAGACTTGCTGAGGCTGCACTCAATCCCACTGTCCGTGTCCTTAATAAAGATATTGATCAGCACTGCTCCAAATACAGTCCCTTGGGGGACACCACCACGTTATCTCTGTTTGGACCATGACCTGTTAACTGCAACACTTTGGACAGGTTCATCCATCCAATCCCTTCTCCTAGGGAACAGCTGAATTTGTGTTGGGACATGACTGTTGGAGACAAGGTGTGAGCAACGAGGAGGGACCCATGTCCTGAGGCCTCATGCTTAACTAGCTGGTGAAAAGAGGATTTTCCAGATGAGCTCTGCACTGGCATGCCGGTACCTCCCCTGCCCCACTTCCCTCTGTGGACCTCCTTTCTGATGGAGAGAGGATCATCTGATCATCTTCTCCCTCTTTCCAGCATGGACACCTTTCCTGGGGACATTTTTCAGAGCAAAACACAAGAAAACACCCATCCCTCACCCTTTTCCCATGGGGAGATCTGTAGCAGACCTGAGAGAGATGCATCCTTCAAGGAGCTCTCCCAGCCCTACCCACAGACCTTTAGAGGCACACATAGGTCATTCTGACCAAAACTATCTCCAATCCAACGATTTAAAAATGTTGGGTTGGCTCTTGGCTCCTTCTGCTCCTCAGCCATTGACCACAGCAGGATGATTTTGGAGCTGGGCTTGGTGCAGTTCCTCTGCCTGCTGGCTGGGACCCACGCAGAGGCTGAATTATGTAACGATGCTGTTTAAGCCCCAGAAAATGCACAACTTGATTAATCTCAGCAACGCGCCCACTCCGGGATGGGAGAAGACAGCCGTGCACATTTTAACCCAGTTAAAGCCCAAAGCTTTTCATCTCATCCTAATGGATAGCAAAGGTCATTCTCCAGTTGATAGATGACGGCAGCACGGGTGCATTTGTCTTCTGGCTGGCAGTGCTGGGTTCCTCTGAAGTTCCTGTTAATGAGATTCCTCCTACCACAGAAAGGAAATCCTCCAGTGAGGCACTGGCACTGGGTTGGTCATGAAGAAACCTGTTCTGCATGCACACAGCAGGAGAAAGGCAACTGCCTATCTCACCACTGAGGTGCCCACAGCAGCTACGTCCTGGTGGGATGACGTTGTCCATGACGTAAACCCCAAGCAGTGGGGACTGACTGTGCAACTAGATGCATTTCTTCTCCCCATGACTCAGCTGAGCAGCATTTTTCAGAAGGAACAGGTATCAGTAAAGCATTAAAGGGTAGAATCTGTTTTTCCCCCTTGGGGAAAATGCCTAAAATGAAGCCACCAGCCCCAGATCCTGGAGGGATGATATTTATTTGGCTTGCAAAACCACTCGGCGACATCCAGGAGCCACGGAGCTCCCAAGCTGGGCTGTGAATTAGCAGAGATGTGTGCAGCTGTTTTACAGTGCTCTTGTGTCTTCCACCGTGAGAGATGGATGGATCAAACCTGTAGGAGATGTAGGATCCCTCTTCCACGAGTGAGAGCCCGGGGGGGAAGAATGAGACCAGGGAGCAGCATGAACAGTGAGATACATCTGCAGAAGAGAAGGACATGGTAGGAAGCTTAGGGAGCAGGCATGAGTGCTGTAAAATCCCCAGAAGAGCAAGCACTTTGTGACAGCCCTCATCCACTGTCTTCTTCCCCTCCTCCTCCTCCTTCTCAAGGAACCCAGTAGACCATCAGAGAGGCAGTGAGAGGAAAAAAAACAGGAAATAACATCTCTGGAGAAGAAATCCTAGCTGCAGCATCAGCTGCCAAACTGGGCATGACTAACTTGATCCCTTGTCCTAGCTCTTCACCCCAACACCATGGGTTTTGAGGGTTGTCCCAGAAAGAAGACAAACTTTCCCAAAACACGCTGTGTCTTCTCAAACATGCACAGACCCCTGATTTCTTAGGCACTCAGATGTCCATGTACTTAACCCCTTCTTTGAGATGGAGACACCCACCCGTAGTTTGGCTCTGGAGAGCCCTACTTTTACCAGCTGCCTCCTTCTGCAGAGGCAGGACAGCTCTTCACGCTGATGAGTGACTTGAAGTGATGGGGAATGCTTTAAACGCAGGGGTTTGTCCTTAAATTACACAGCCCATTAGCAAGCTCAAATTAAAACAACACAATTAGCAGGAGATCTGAGGGAGAAGGTGGTTTCAATTTTCATACAAATCACTGAATACCAGGGATTTAATATACAGAGGATAGACCTTCAAATTGGATCTTAACAGCCGCAATTGTTCAAGTATAGACCAAGTCCCTCAAAATCTTGAGGCTAACACTAAAAACGCAGAAGATTACAGAAATCATTCCTGGTTTTGGTTTTTTGTTTTTGTTTTTTTCTTTAATTTGACCTTGTGTTTTTTGAGATTTCCTACTTTGCAACTGCTCAGCACCCACAAAAAGTGAACGTTGCATTTAAAAAACCCACCCAAGGCTGATTTGCTGGTAATGGAGGAAGTAAGAGTTAGCTGGATGAGAAGCTCAGGGTAACCTGTTGCCCAGGTACTGAAAAGACTTTATGTTTTAATACACCTGCATTATTCTTCCCAACCAGGACAGCTCGTGGGCAACAAAATGTGCCAAGGAGCCACCTGGCCACCAGCAAAGCAACCCAGTTCATGTGTGTCCATCATCTCTGGGGACAATCCCTTGTGACTTTGGATCTATAATGTAGGTCAACAGCTGACTGGAGATGAGCCAGCATGTGCCCAGGTGGCCAAGAAGGCCAAGAGCATCCAGGCTTGGATCAGAAGCAGTGTGACCAGCAGAACTAGGGCAGGGATTGTTCCCCTGGACTCAGCACCAGTGAAGCCACACCTTGAAAGGTGGGTTCAATTTTGGGCCCCTCACTCCAAGAAGGACACTGAGGGGCTGAGGCATGTCCAGAGAAGGGCAGTGAAGCTGGGGAAGGGTCTAGAGCACAAGTGTTGTGAGAAGTAGCTGAGCCACCTGGGAGTGCTGAGCCTGGAGCAAAGGAGGCTCAGGGGAAACCTTCTGGCTCTCCACAACTCCCTGACCTGAGGTCTAGGTTGAGCATTAGGAAAAAATTCTTCCCTGACAGGGTTGTCCAGGGCTGTGCCAGGCTGCCCAGAGCAGTGGTGGAGTCCCCACCCCTGGAGGGACTGAAAAGTCATGTAGATGTGGCACTTAGGGACACGGTTTAGTGATGGACTTGACAGTGCTGGGTTAATGGTTAGACTCAATGATCTTAAAGGTCTTTTCCAACCTAAACTATTCTATGATTCTATATGAGAGAGGCACGACACGACCAGAATGTGCAAGGCACCTGGAAGCAGGAGTGGTTTTAAAGTGTTTCCCCTGTGGCTATTGCCTTATCCTGCTCTCTTTGCATCTTCTTTCTCACCATCTGCATCATCACCAACAACTTTCTAGGTCCTTCCTGCAGAAAGAGGACAGTAACAAAGGCCTGTTGATCACAGGCTTCTGCAAACCCCCATGACTTCAACCCGTGAAGCATCTATGTGATGGGCTAACACAGGGCTGAGCATTTCCCCAGGGGATCAAAAAACCCCGTGAGTCCCAAACTGAAAGGGCAGCAACTGTGTTCAGAGCTGACACATGATGAGCCCTGGTGCTCATGACGGGCAGCAGACGTGCACACACAACAGCTCCTTTCATCCTGACCTCCAAAAGCCAGCTGCTTTTGGGCAACCACACAGCCCTCTCTGGCCACATGCCTTTGTCACCTGCATTTGTCTCTGGACAGGCAAAGAAATGGCTGCAGTAAAGCTTAAAGAGCTGCCAGGGCCCCAATTCCTACTTATTAGACATAATCATAATCCTGTAATGACAAGATAGTACATTATCATTTGCAAGGGGAGGGGGGAGAATCTTCCTGACATAAATTGCTTCTCTGATTCACCAGCCCGAGTGCAATTATGGCACAAGGGTTATGTGGTGTAGATACTTCACGTGCAAATCAAAACCGAGGAGGGCTTGGTCTGAGTTTTGCTACCTTAACTCACAGGACAGGAGAGGGAAGTCTCAGCACCCACCAGAGTCAGCCCATCATGCTTGGGGCCATTACTTGCACACCAGAAGCTCAGAAGGTCCCACTGATGGGCCATGGTTCACCTCTCGAAGCTGTTGTAGAAATAAGAGCCAGAAACATGGAGCTTGGGGACGTGGTTTGGTGGTGGACTTGGCAGTCTTAGGTTTACAAATACTTCATGATCTTAACAGTCTTTTCCAACCTGGATGGCTCTATGTTTCTATGAAAGCAACCAGTCCTGCTAAGTGCCCACAGCCTAAGAAAATTGAGGGGCCGTTTTTGGGTGGGAAATGTGCCTTTTTGTCCACACCCTGACTGAATTGCTGCTGCCACCAGGTTTCTGCAGGGATGGGCTGCAGCCAGACCTCCCTTTCCAGGCAAAGCCCCAGCACTGCAAGGCTCAGCTCGGCAAAGGTTCGCTCCAGGAGCTGCAATGCTGCGGCAAGGGCTCCCTGAGCTGCTGGAGCTTCTGAGCATTCAAACACACACAAGATTTAGTGGAAGTTGCTGCAATTTCAGCCAGGCTGAGTTATGGGGCTCCCTCCCCACCGACTGCAGATGCTGCCTTAGGAACTGAATGCATTTCTTGAGGGGTCTCCTTTGAACCCCCAGCAGACACCTCCACGTTTCCTACACCCACGCCATGTCTCCATCCTGGGCTCTGCTCATCAAACACGAGGCTGCATTTAAATCTGAAGCTGTGACAGTCCCCGGGACTCGTTAAAGGTTATCACAGCTGAATTACTCATCCTGGGAGGGAAGGCAGAGGGAAGCAGCTGACTCACATCACAGCAGCACCAAGAGGGGCCAGCAAGACCAGAGCCCTGATTTCCCCCCTGCGTGGAGCTGCTATATGAGCATGGGCTGTGATTTTCCTCCATAACTGCCCTTTTTCCTGACTGCTCTCCCCAAACAAAGGTCTGACAAGCATGAGGGAGACTCCATTTCCCCTGTACATGTGTGTGCATGTACCTGCATGGGGCTACTCCTGCTTTCCCACATGATATAACATCTTTGGCAACCTCCACGTGCCTCGTGTAGCCTCCAGGTCTAAACCTCTTCTAAAACTTCCCCCACATGCTGCACACCCCGTCCTCACCCCAGCTCATTTCCTGCTCTTCCTTAAGGGAAAAGCCAGCTGACAGACATGGACATAAATCACCCCAAAGCCATGAAGCTAGAAAATAACCCATCACCCAGAGCCCTCTCCCTGCCAGGGGCAGGCTCAGCCCAGCTCAGCCTCCAGTGTGCTCCAGGGGAGCCTCAGCTCTGCTGCAGGATGGGGAAGGCAGGCTGCAGGCAGGCATGCTGCAGAAAGGGCATTTCTTGGTGTGGCGTCGAGTCAGAGCTGTGTTTTCTGCCTTCTGACAGAACTTTCAGATCTCTAAGGTACCTCTGGATGAATGGACCCATAAAGTGGACCAGTTGTTTCTAGATTTAGGGCATGGTCGGGGTGTAAAAACAGGCTCCTGGGAGCTGTTTTTACCCAAGCCTGACCTTTCAACTTTGATTACTTTATAGGAGCTGTTTAAAAACATTCACCGTGGTCATGCAAACACCATGGGTAGCACTCCTGGGAATGGTGCAGCTGATGGAAAGCTGGGAGGGGGCTACAGAAGAGATGTTTCTGCTTTCCCAGTGAAAAACAGCAAACTCCTCTCCCAGCAAAACAGACGTTTTGTTGGGTTTTTTTTTCCAGCCGTCTGTGTTATTTTTGTGTCACATTGCTAGTTAAAAATACCCCTTTGCCAGCAAGAATGGAGTTATTTGGGGCAGCCTTGTTTATCTTTGTTTGGAAAGAGCACACATCACCATCAGCTGCCTCCTTCCTCCTAAAAATTGTCCTCTGCAAAAAAGTCATTCATCCTCTCCCTCGTCCATGGCCCTGGAGAGATGCTTGTGGCTGTGATGGGCTTTCAGCCACCCCTGATGTCACCAACAAAAGGGGAGAAAGACACAAATGCCTGTCAGATGTACCATATGGGGGAGATCACCCCAGTATCTTCCCTGGACATCAAAGTCTGTGGCTTTTGAAGGAGTCCCTGGCTGCAGGAAAGACAAGAAAATATGGGTCTGGACCTCAAGGTGAGCATACTGGAAGGATTTTGCTCACTGAGCATCTTCGTGGCACCAGATGCCCCGAAGAACCCAGGAGCTGGCTGCATCAGGAAGCCGGTAATGACCACAAATAATCTGTAGGTGAAGCTGGAGCTGATCATGGAGCCAGCTGAACCTCAAAGCCCCCCATGCCCTCCCACAGCCACCACCTCAGAGAGTAAAACAAGATGGGAAGGGTCCTCCTGACCCCTCACAGTGGACATGGAGGGAAGGAGGTGCCCAGGAAACCCGAAGTCCCTTCAGGATCCTGAACAAAAGTGATCTGATGGTGCTGAAAGCCCAGGCTGTTCATCAGCAACCACAACTGATTGCTAATTGCAGCCAGGGAGCATCCCCCAAATGCCACTCACCCAAACAGCATCCTGTGACTCCTTAGGTCAGGCAAAATGATCTCCTGGGCAATCTTTGGTTGTTTTTATTTACTACAGGGCATTTTAAGGCCCGAAAACATTCCTGGGGAAACTGTAGCACCCTGTGTCCAGCAGCACGGTGTCCTCATGGATGAATCAGGCCTTTCTTGTCACCCTCTGACATACTGCCTTTTTTTTTTTTTTCAGGCTAAAGTAATCAGGGAGTAAAAGTCTGGAATCTAACCACAAGGAGTGTGAAAATACTTAAACAAGCTGGTTTAAATCAAGGCTTTTGACTTGCTTTTGTAATGGCCTCTTTGGTCAAGGCTTGAACACGCTGTTGAATTTTGGAGAGGGAAGAAGAAGATGGGTTGGCTCCATCCACTCTTGGGGTGAGTATAGAGGCAGAGACATGGGCTGCAGCCTCAAATATTCCAGAAAGAGAAAGAGATTTCTTTAATCCTCCTTTTTCTATTTTTTTTTTTTAATTTGATTAACCTGCACAGAGGCAGTTTCAATCCAGCATATGGTCATCCAGACTCCCACCTCTCAACCCTCTCCATCCCACGGCTGCCACTGCACATGGGACAGTGTGGAGGAAAACCTGGAGCACCAGAGGTGACCCTGACACTCTCAATGGCTCCTATTTTTTTTAATTTCTGGCTTTTTTTCCTTGTCTCCAGGCACCAAGAGGAGCCACATGCTGCTATTTCCCTCTCGGAATCCCCAGAAAACACATCGAATCCAAGCCCTGCACCCGGCGAGGGCTGGAGCAGCCCAATCTCCCTGCTTTCCAAGATAAATAATGACTTTAATTAGAAACTATGTCTAATTAACCACAAGGACTTGATGACTCAGCTGACTGTCAAAAGCCTTTTCGTTCTGGTTTCGAGTTTTCACTGCTTGACCCCATGTCTGCCCCTGTGTGCAGAGCTTGGAGCTGGGGGAAACAGGGGTTACAGCAGACCCTTCAGGCTGCCCTCAAGCCACCACATCTTTTTGAGAGAGGTGGGCAAAACCCCTCCTGCAGGGGACTGCCAGCCTCCTGGAAAGGAGATTATTGTCCTCCTCATTTGAATTTTAAAAAGCAAACAAGCTCTGTCGATTCAGACATGACGTTGGGGCTCGGGGTGGTAAATAATGCAAGCTTTGCTCTTTTTAGCTTGCTCGGCAAATCAATTGGAGGACTCAAAAACATATTGTCATCATAAAGGAAGGAATTCATTAATGCTCCTTGTTTGCCATTGTGTTTTAATGGAATGCAAAGCAAACACATCCCGAGAGCGCTTGCTGAGCCCTCCAGCCCCAGCCAGGCAGGGCTGGCATCTCCTGCCAGTTTTCATCGGCCTGGAAGAAAGAGGAGATGGAGATGAAGAGGTGGCAGGACCTTGGGGAAGATGATCAACAAGCCTGGGACTTGAAACTGCCTCCTGTGCATGCATCAAGGGAAAGAAATTCATCATTTGGATGTGTTATCCAAGACCTCCGCTCCTTGGGGGGCACCTCAGAAGCAGAGGGATGGGTCTGGCTGAGTTCCCACCCATCACAAAGCCCATTATCTCATCGGTGGGAAAGGTTTCATCTTGTTTAAAGCCTCTGGACAAAGCAGTACATGTGAAACCCATATTTCTTTAAATACTCCGTGCACCCTCTGACAGCCCTCACTGTGTTCCCGCTCCGTGAATCACCAAGACCCAGCCAGAGCAGCTGTACTGGTGGTTATATGTGTTCAGCAAATATGTTTTCTGGCACCAAGCTGAGCGGTTTCTTCACAGCACTTTTTATGTGCAAAAGGGGAAGGATGCAGAGCGTTAGCTCCCTTGCTGTCACACTGTTTCAGGAGCAACAACCCACGGTCCCAACCAGCCCCAGGACCCTGCGATGGTGGGAGCAGGCTGGCAGGAGCCTGGGGCATGCTGAGGGGTTTGTGTCCCCCCCTCCTCGAGCAAAAGCTCCTTGCAGGCATCGGAGAGCAGGGTTGGATCTGTACACAATGCTCTTGTGCCTGTCCCCATGTCCCATGGGTCCTCTTGGGACTTTGGCAGCGGGAACGAGGGAAATCCATGGCATTTGCCAAACACCCAGGTACCCGTGACCACAGCTGGCTGGGAGGCATTGCAGATACTGCTCTAAATAGATTTAAAACCTAAAAAACCCCCGTTGCTTTCCCCCCACTTTCTCAGCAGCAAAGATGACCCTTCTATCAACCCCATGGCAAGTCATCTTGGCACGGCCCCTGCACAGCTACACAGGGATTAATCCGGACCCATATAGTGCCTGCCTCAAACAGAGCCTCAGCCAAAAAACGAGCTCATTTGCACATATTTATCATCAGAAAAATATACCCGCTCGCTGATCCAGAACATTCATCTCTAAATATTTACAAAGCATTATTTATCCGAATGAAAGAGACATTTTTCCACTCAACAAACCAGGCATATGGTAGCGGCGTGCGATAGGAGATGAATTGTGCCGAGTAATTCTGAACAGATTTAATGCCAGCAATAATTATTTTTAATCAGACACCAAGTTCCCTGGGTGATAACCGAACATCTAGCATTTGAAAGTAATTGTGTCAGCCCACACTGTTGGATGCTGTTTGTTCAAACACGCTTGTTGTGCCTTTTGATAC
>NW_008632822.1:8771-16356 GCF_000691845.1 Merops nubicus | reverse complement strand
ACTTCAACCCCTGTTTCCCTGTCCCTTGGGGATTAAAAAAAATTTTAAAAAGGAGGAAAAAAAACCCAAACCCCAAGCCCTGTGTCATTTATTTCAAGCGTGTCTTTTAATTACAGCACTGCATTTAGATAGTGTACAAAATATTCCGGGCTGGATGCCTATTTAACAGACTCCCTGGTTGCTGCTTGAAGCTGCTCAGCAGAACACTGTGAATCATTATAAAATCTCCCACTTCACTACGTACCGAGGAAAATGGAGAACAAAATGTACTGACAGAAAACATTTAAGAAGGGATGACACAAGAGGAGGGATTTTGCTAGGCTCTGGTTTTACAGAGGGGTTGGAGAGATGCTACAGAGGAGCCCAGTGGGTCCCAGCCCTGAATCGCTCTCCCCTGTGCCACAGGTTGAGGTGTTTTGTGTCACTCGCCTGTCACATTGACACACTGCAGAGCTCACAAATGCCCTTCCAGCGACTCCAAGTTCCCAGGATTTTTTTTGTAATGCTTGAAAAGTGCACCTGGAGAAGCTACAGAACCCTCTGGCATCTCTCGCAGTCGATCACGGAATCATCATCTGCGAGATAGAATCATGGAGCGGTTTGAGTTGGAAGGGACCTTAAAGGTCATCTAGTCCAACCCCCCTGCACCTAGCAGGGACATCTGCAGCTAGAGCAGGCTGCTCCCAGGCAGGCTGGCATGCCCATAGCCAGGTGGTCCAAGTTCCCTTGCTGCCTGTTTTTGGCTGGGGAGGTGAGGAGTGATGGCGACGTGATGCCAAGGGCAGGCTGAGCTGGAAACACAATCTCTCCTCCAGACAGTGATACAGCCAGAGGAGAGCAGGGCACACAAAAGAGGCTAATAGCATATTAATGAGAAAGAAGATCTACCTGGGAGCAGCTCATCCATCTGGTGAATAAGCCCCAGTAACAAGCTTACCTGCTGCCCTTACCTGGACTCTTCGTTGCAAGCTGGGAGGGTGCAGCAACCCCCAGCCCCTCCCACGGGCACTGGGCTTGGGGTTTGTCCCCTGCCACCATCAGAAGAGCAAATCCCCATGCTCAGCCCCTAAAGGCAACATCTCAGAAAAGATTAAGTTCTGTTTCTGGCAGGGCTCAGGGTTTCCAAGTCCCCTACAATTAGAGTGACAATTACAGGGCTGCTAACTGCTGCCATCGGAGTCAGAAGGCAGCTGGGTCTGCTGCGAGTTAAGGCTTTGCTCACATTGCTTCCAGCTTAAGGAATTTCAATTCCTGCTGAGGGGTGTCACCCACACTGGGACCTCACTGCCTAAACCTGCACAGACACACTGCAAGGGGCAGTCCTGGCCCTGACAAACCCCCAGTCAAAGATCAGGGGTGCAGGAGAGGTGAGGGAAAGCAGCATGGGGAGTGCACAGGACAGCTGTTCATTTCTGGGTCCAGAAGAGGATGAGTCCAAAATACTTTGGGTCTGACATACTCACAGATGCTCAGGGCAGCAGTCTCCTTGTCCAGGAGAAAACTTCTCCAGGAGAACCCTGAACATCTACATCACCTGGGGACGTTGGACTGAAGAGTCTCACAGCCTAACACCTCTTCCAGGAGAGCAAAGGAGTTCAGGAAAGCCTAGGCAGCCTTGCTTGGGGGATCCAGCACAGATCCCACAAAAACAGGTTCCCTCCTTTAGCTCCCAAGGCTCTGCTGCCTGTTAGCATATTTCTCATAAACCAAAGGAGGTGAGCACTGAGGCCAAGGAAAGCTGCTGAAGAGATGCAGGATTTTCATCTTCAGTTTTGGGATGGGTAACAAAAACCATCTCATTCAGCAAAATCTATCCCCTGCACATGAGCACTGTTCTAACCTGCTTCTAAAAGTGATAGTCATCTCCAGCCACTGGCATTCAGGAAAGATAAATGGGATTTTGCTCACATCCCCAGAGCCTTTGCACTTGGCTGGGCTGGAGCACACAGCCAGCACACAGAGCCAGAGCTGAAACACAGATTGTTCCTGAAAGTAGAGAGCTCAGAGGGGATCATCATATGCCTCTGAAGGGGTGTCATTAGGCTGAAAAGGTCTAGGGCTTGAGGTCTGATAGTCAAGATTCTTTTAGGCAGGAAAAAAACCAGCCCTGCTTCATCCCAAGGGCTCAGCCAAGTGTAGGGTGATGATTCTTGACTTGTTCTCCACCGTGGCTGGTGGCAAGCCTGGGCACTGGGGTGCTCCTGGGAGCATTTTAGGAGATGCTGGGAGGAACTTCCCATGCAACCTTGAGTTTGACCATAGATACACCCAGAAGAGACTCACCTGCCCATGTCAGCCCCAGCAGGACACCAGACATGAGACCTGCCAAAAACTTCCACCAATGTTGCCCTTGACTTTCAAACTTTTCCAGCTTTCTCAGCCTGCCAGGGCCTGGTGGTGGGTTCTGCTGTGTTCCCACTAAACTTAGTGGTGATGCACAGATTTACTGGCCCTGGGCTGGGAGGTGAAATGATCTCTCTTGATGGCCAGCATCAAAGCCCTGCTCTTCCAAGGCATTATCAGCAGCTCATTATCCCTCCCGCCTGCCCGCCTGGCCTCCTTGTCCTACCATAATAAGACAAGCAGCAGAAGTCAAAAGCATCATTCTGGGGAAAGCTCTCAGGAACTGTTCATCAGCCTTGCCCTTTTCTAATGAGAGCCATCTCATTTGCATGCTGGTTGAACGCTGTACCCTACATCTGACAGCCCATTCCAGGTACCTTCTGCCTTTATCTGAAATCCATTTCCAAACCCAGTGTTCCCGTTAGATTGTAATTAGGTCATGGTGACCCCACACAAGCTTTAGCCAAGCCCTTCGTGTCCAGAGGGCACAGCCTCCCAAATGCTTTATCCAAACACCCTCAGCACCATGTTAAACATGTTCCAGTCCAACGGATTCACAGACCTGCCAGCCCCGGCCCATCACCGAAATCCAAATGCCTAGGGGAAAAACACAGGGAAATCAGTCCTAGGTCTGTTCCCGCTGCAGAACAAACACCCTTTCCCCCCAGGG
Source organism: Merops nubicus (assembly GCF_000691845.1). Taxonomy (NCBI): domain Eukaryota; kingdom Metazoa; phylum Chordata; class Aves; order Coraciiformes; family Meropidae; genus Merops; species Merops nubicus. The sequence goes on along the minus strand of NW_008632822.1, from coordinate 13,343 downwards.
AAACCTCTCCTGCTTCCCTCGCGTGACCCTTTCCAAAATCCCAAAGTGTGGCTGGCAGCCCATGAGCCTCTCTGCCAATGCCTGGCTCAAAAAGCACCAAGAGGACTTTACGGCTCGTCTATCCGGAGGCTCTCAGGTTGCAGGGAACATTGATACTAACTGTCGGGGAAAAAAAGTCAGTTTTGCCCGTTTCTGAGCTGCTGAATTATAAACCACTAATGCATTATTGTGGTTCCTGTAGCAGGAACCACAGGGAGCAGCTCAGAGAGGTTTTGCTGTGCCCACACTCCCCCACCCAGCCTTCTCTCAGACCGAGCTAAGCATCCTTCATCCCGCTCCCTCCAAGCTTGAGCTGCCTCCCCTGTCCCCAGGGCACAGCACCTGCAGCACTGCTTGCCCACTTTTGCAATGCCCAGACCCTGGCAAATCCTCCAGCCCACGCCTGCCTCCCCATCCTGGTTTTATCATGCTTCTAAAACCAGCTCTGGGAGCTCCCAGCATGGCTGGGGCATGGCTCAGCACCCCAGCCCAGCTGAAAGGAGCTGGTGCTGGCACAGCAGGCACCCAGCCCATGCCCAGGCTCATTAACTCTGCTGAGCACTCAGGGACTGATAATAGCACTTCTGCTCACCAGCACAGGACCCACAGCAGCTCCTTTATGGGTGGCTTGGCACTGCTGCCCCTCCTTTGTCCGTGTGGCAAGGACCTGGCTGGGACATACAGCCTCATATCCACCCACCCTGCTGCAAGGAGACCTTTCCAGATATTCCAAATTACTATCTTATTTATTTTTTTTGCAAATAGCATGGGATAGGCATGGAAAAAAAAAGATGAAAAAAGCATATGGTGCTATTAATAGTCACTACTAATATTACCGCAAGCTCAGGGTCACCAAGACACTGTGGATGCAACTCAGGGAGCTCACAGCAACACTCACCCAAAGGGATTTCCCAGCTCAGCCCCCAATTTGCTGCCAGCAGAAACGGCCCTGTCACATCTTTCACCAGTTTAACAAGCTCTGCCTCAAAATTCATTTTGAGGTCTTTTACCCCCATCAGCCCCAGGTTAGAGATCCTCTAACCACAGGCTGATCTGCCCTGAGATTTATTCCTGCCCAGTTCAGAGGGATTTGGGTTTTGTGCTGACATGGCCTCTCGAGTGACATCAGTTTGCTTCCTTCCCTGGTGTTTACGTTCCTGCTGTATTTATAGACAGGCATCACATCCTTTCCCAACCTCCTTGGCCAAACACAGATGATATTTTTCATTTCCTTGCCTAAAATAGGCCCCTTTTCCCCTGCCATTCCCAATGACCCTTCGCTGCACCTGCTGCCATTTAAACTCACCCTGTTTGGGGGCAGAGACCAGAGCTCTTTGGCACATTCCCAAGGAGATTTCCCTGGTGTTTTGCAAGGTGTTTAAATATTTACTCATCTCTATTTTGCTTATTATGCTTTGGGGTCACATTTCCCTTTTCCTCAGCAGCATCACCAAGAAGCTGCACAGAGCAAATGCACCAAAGTCTTACTTTGTGATTTGTGTTTCCTTGTAATTTGCACTCATGAGCCCTCAGTTTAGCAGAAAATCTCCTTCACCTCCCTAATTCCTGAGCTCACTCTTTGCAACGTGGCATTTTGCCTTATTTTATACCACCTTTAACCCCTCCCCTTGTTTTTTCAGCCCTTTCCCAGCCCAAAGTAACAACACTGACCCTTAAACTCCCTCTGTAATCTCCTCTCAGCACATGGCAGGTGCTTTAGGGAAGGCAGGCAGACCACAGCCACTGTATTTTCTTACCTAGAAAGTCTGCACCCTTTTGAAGAAAGAAATCAGGTGACAGCAGATTGGCCTGGCATCATCAATGGCAAAACCCATGCCACCGTGCCCCCTGTTTTCTAGTGCCTGCTGACAGCCAGCATGAAAAACCACAAGGGAAAGCATCTTCATGCAGGGTTCTGGGACCAGAGATTTAATTTTCATATAGCTTATTAACTCACCCAGCAGTGAGCTTGCTGCCCACACTTTCTCACTCCAATTATTCCATCCATCTCCTTTCATCCCATGGCCTCATAGCCTTGCAAGCTCAAAAAAGTACAATCATCCTGATGATTTTTTTCCCCCTTTTCAAGTATTTTCTGTTCTCCAGTCAGATGATACCACCTCTGACTTCTCTGTCCACAAAGGGCTACCTTAAGTATTTGATGTAAAGGCTGCAGGGAGAAATATTCCATTTGGGGTTATTATCTCACCAGAATACCATATATTATCTAGCAATCTCCAAGCAAGCAGGGGGTCCACTGAATCATTGCATTATCTTGTTTGGAGTACACAGATTGCTCACTACTTGGTTCTGCCCACAAAGGCTACATGAAAAATAAATTAAAAAAAAAAAAAAACAAAAAAAAAAAAAAAAAAAAAAAAAAACAAAAAAAAAAAAACACAAAAAGAAAAATACAAAAATAAATAGAAAGCATCTACTTAGGCTGCTGCTAATATCTTGGTGGGGAAAAATAAAAGCAGCAGCATTTGCTAATGGCCAAGGGCTCCTCACAAACACAAAAAGTGTCCCAAAATCTGGCTTGTAGCTGTAACACTTGGTACCTGTAGTACTCTGACTCTGCACAGCGAGGGGTGCTGGGGCTCATGGCAAAAGGCAAGAGTTTAAATGTCAGAGCTGTCTGAAGGCACAAGGGGATGGTGCCACTCTTCCTGCTGCCTCCTGGGGCTCAGAAGCTTTGCCCAGTTTAAAATACGTCTTAAAAATATGAAATGCATGTATTAAAGTACAGAAAACCCTTTGAAATACATTATATTAGATACCCTGCACCACAGTCTGTTGCTGAGGCAAGTTTCATACCACCAAGTGTTTCTCCTTGCTTTCAAGCTATGGCAAGTGTTCAAGGCCAGGCTGGATGGGGCTTTGAGCAACCTGATCTAGTTGGAGGTGTCCCTGCCCATGGCAGAGGTGTGGAACTAGATGATCTTTAAGGTCCCTTCCAACCCAAATCATTCTGTGATGCTATGATTCTAAGTCCTGTGCTTTTCAGTTTGGTGGGTAGTGGTGTGCCAAGGAGGAATGGTGCCATGGGGGACCTAGGGAAAAATCAGTGCCCACCTTCTGGTGCTGGTGAGCTAAGCCATACCTGCATTATTAGCCCCATCCCCTGCCAAAAACAAGCAGCCTTCATGATCTCCACCACTATGGCCAGGGAAAAGTCCTGCTGGTTGGAGCAACGTGCAGCCACCTGAGACAAAAATCACACCTTGGCCCTGAAGAGGCGTCGGGCAATGAGGCATCGCTCCCTGGGCTTGGTGTTTCTGAAGGGAAGGAACCCCACCAGCATCTCTGCTCTCCAGCAGAACACACCTCAGGGGCTTCCCAGGGATTTTGGAACTACAGGGTGCAAGTCGTTGATGGATTAAAGAGCTAAGAAACGTTTCATGGCCGTGGTAATCAATTCCTCCACTCAATTAGCCTTGCAGAGCTAAGAAACTATGGATCTTATTTCTAGAGCTAAAAAAAACCCCCAGCATCTCCACAGCATGGCACAAGTCGTGTCTGCAGCAGCCTGGTGGGCACCAGCCCTTCAAAGAACAGCATGCAGATGTTAAGGGGGTCAGTGAAGTGAGAGCTGGGGCAGATGAAGACAAGGAACAAGGACCTGCCCTAAGGCTTGGAAGGTGTTGAAGCTATCCACCCAGGCAGGGGCACGTGGTGGGGCCCCAGTGCCTGTCCCCAGCTGACCACTCCTGGGCTTTGGCCACTGTTTGCCTTTGCTGGAGGGAACAGCTTGGAAAAATCCATGTCCTATGTCCTCTGGGAGCGTGGCTGGGGACAGGGCAGGGGCTGGGGCACTGCTGGCTCAGGGCCGGGAGGAGGCAAAGGGATTTAACCATCTGGGTATGAGCTGCTGGAGGACAAGGAGAACTTCAAACACAAAAGAAACGCTGCTAAGTCTCTCCAGTCACAGCCTCCCTGAGCTGGCTGGACTTGCTGAGGCTGTCCCCGTGCTGCTGGCCAAGAGGCTGGGACACTGTGGTGTCCCCAGGATGGAGCGGCACAGCCCAGGACACAGCCCAGGGCTCCAAGTCTTCTGTCTGCAAGCACGGCCCTGCTGCCTTTGGTGGAGTGTGGTGGGTCACGTTGCAGCCTCGGCCAACAGCCCCAAAGGCAGCAGCTTCTGCCAGCTGCAATGGTGGTGAACAACAGCTTGAAAGACATACAGAAAGGTGGAAAGACAGACATAAAGACAGAAGGCCAGAGAGACAGAAACACAGAAAGACAGACAGAGGAAGAAAGAGAAAGCGACTGAAGGAGAGACCTTTGATCCCAAATTCCACAGTCCAGCTCCTGGACCCAGTTGCCATCTGTGGCTGAGCCCAGCCTGAAATTTTTCCCCAGGGGCTGCTCCCCAGCCAGGGGTGATGGTGACATATTGCCATTGGGGGAAGTTGGGCTCCATTCTGGTTTTGTATAAATTGTATGTATTCTGGTTTATTATTATTTTTATTAGTAGTAGTATTTTTGTTAAAGCTGTTTTACTTTTCTAATAGGTAACTCTCTCTCCCTTAT
>NW_008632822.1:0-8692 GCF_000691845.1 Merops nubicus | reverse complement strand
GGAGGGGGGTGTAAGGGCATCAAGATGCTGAAGGAGGTGGACAAGGGCTTAACCCAGCACAGTGGAGCTCATGTTCCCACACAGGGCTGATCTGACCCCCACGGATGTGTGTGCTCTTGTTTGATTAATCAGAGATGATTCCTTGCAGCTTTCCCTCCCTCCCCATCTCCAACAGCAGCTCCCCGGAAGGACAAAACCCGACGCATGGTGTTTCTGCAGGAGCAGAGCATCTGTCCTCAGCCCCTTAATCTCCTGCATTAGCTGCACAGAGGTCAGGGATTAGAAAAGGTCTCGTTCTGGAGGCACTGTGCAGCCTGGAGGTTTCTATCCCCTTGGCACAGCTGGGCTTTGTACAGTGCTAATACCCTACCAGAGCTCAGAGCAGTATTTGCCCTGCCCTGAGCATATCTTACTGCATCTGCTCTGCAGCTTCCACTCCTCTGTGCCAACCTGGAGAGGTGGTGGCAACCCCAGGTCCTCCCCCCCCATAGGAAATTTTGGTTTTCTCAGACTCATTGGTGACTTTTACCCTTTGCATCTTTCAGTCCCAGCATGGGAGAAGAAGAAAGATCCCAAATCCTGGGCAGGTTTGGCTGGAAAAAATCCATGTTGCTCTAAGGGATGGAAACCAGTGACCCTTGTGTGCTTTGCCCCTTCTGTGAGGCTTCATCCTAGCGTCTAATAATGAAAGGTTAATTAAGCTTAACCTTGAAAGCAGGAAGATTAATATCCCCACCAGCTCTCTCGCTCTCAGTGACCATTGCAATTCCAGATTCCACAACAGACTCACCCAGCTTCAAACAGGCTAAACCTCAGCCTTGGAAAATCCTAACACTGACTGATTCCTGCAGTGGGTCACCATTTATCAGATCTGACACATCTTCAGACCCCAAAATCCTACCTGAAAAGCAGATGTTGTCCTGCCCATGCCCCTCTCCCAGATAATGACCAGCAGCCCTTTGTCCCTGTGTCTGAGCTGTGGGACATCCCCACCCCCCCACACCACTGCCTTCAAAATCCAGCCTCAGATTAAGTAATTCTGTATTTAGGAGAGAAATAATTAGTGCAAGCTATTGCTTTGGGGATTGAAAGACTCTGTTCAAACCCAATTACCATGATACTCCAAAAAGGCAAAGGATGGAGCTAATGTAGCTTGGGGAAAAAAAAGCAGACAGTGTAGTTGGATTGGGGGAAATGAAGGAAAAAAAGGTCATGCAGACAACATAACCTCACAGCAGACCCCAGCTGTGTAGTTCTGGATCAGGCAGACAGCATTTCACAGAATCACAGAACGTTATGGGTTGGAAGGGACCTCTGGAGATCATCTAGTCCTACCCCCCTGCCAGAGCAGGAGGGTTTGGGGTTTGTTTCTGTGTGGAGGGAGTAGTTGGCCAAGGACCTGAGGATGCTGCAGGAAGTCATCACTCCTCAAGACAGTGGTGGACCCCGCTATCCATCCCTCCTGGGATGTGCCCAAGGAACCAAAACCCCACAAATGCCTCCCCCTGGGTTATGGACACCCTGTGGCGAGGTGTATCCCCAGGGAGGGAGCGCTGAAGGCTCAGCTCCCTGCATTATTGGAAAGGGAAAGCTGAAAACCCTGTGGCTTGAGCCTTTAAAGACCACGTGTGAGCAGCCTCACATCGGTAACCACCACTGAAGTAATCCAGGCTGCATTGCATAAGGGGCTCTGTTACACCTAATCCACACACTAATACTTCTGAGCAGGAGCCAGCGTGGCTACCAGACTGTACCCCAGAAAAAACACTCCCCCTTCTGCAGCCTGGAGGTTGGGGTGTCCCCTAAAGACATGTGCAGGATGCTGCCTTTGACAAATAAGCCAAATCTGGGTGATTTTAAGCAAAAAACTGCTGTGCATATAACAATTACTGCATGGAAATGTATTTGGAACAGTAAGATAGAGCTATATAGCACATAGCAAACAAAATATACAGAACTAACAGACAGGCAAAACATAGCACAGTTCTGTGGCTTTGGGGAAGGATTTGTGCAGGGAAGGAGTATGAAGGCAGGAGAACGAGGGCAGATATGGTCCCTAGAGCCAACCCTGAGAGGGACAGTGAAATTCAGAGCAGAGACCCCAGGAAAAAATGCCAAAGCAGCAAAATTGCTAAAAAAAACACCCGTGGCAAAATAAAGCTGACTGGATTTGTGGAGGGAGTTTTGAGTTAAAGGCTTGGCAAAATGCAGAGGGTTTGGGTTGTGTTAGATTTGCAGCCAGAAGCAGAAGAAAGTCATGGCAAGAGGGAAGAAGGGAAGGGATGAGGGTACCTCAACTCCCACCCAGGCTGCAAATGGGAGCAACACCACCCCATCTCCTTCTCAAGTCTGTCCTGGGCATCCAGCCTCATTTTCCCCAGCTTGAATGTAATTGTGTGTCAAAAAACAAACAAACAAACAAACCACAAATGGTTTTGCAATCTCAGCAGCTAATTAGCATTTTACAGCCTGAATTCTCTCTCCCACCCCTTACCCCCCTACTTTTCCAATGCTCTTGCTCCATCTTGCTAAGATTGCCTGTGTTGGCTTTTTGTTGTTGTTGTTCCAGGACCAAGGGAAACTTTTAGACTAAAGAAAGAGTTCTCAATTAAAACAGTTCATCTGAAAATAACGTTCCCCATGATTTTTACTAAGGGAATGCATTTCATGTGATGTTTCACACACCATTAAAACTGAAGAAGTTTTGACCAGCCTGCTAACAGTTTCTCTTGGGGCACTGATGTTTTGCTTATATATGTGTGTGTGTACTCCCATATGCCAGCTACTACCATCTGGGAACAGCCTTTTACTAGAGTAGATTTATCACACAGAGAAGTAAGCACAGTTGTCAACCTCTCTAATAAAGATCTGTGCCACAACTCTCATCTAAGAGCAAAATACTGCCCCAGATTCCCCATTAAGCTGAATACTGTCAGGTTTCTCCTGTGTATATATTTCTGTTCCCTTTCCCCAGCTGCAATGGAAAAAAGAAGCTGTGAGGCTCAAGAAAAAGAATAATATTGCTTAATCTAGAAAGAAAACCACTTTTTCTTTGCAATGAAACCAAACTGGTGAGTAATTCAGAGGCTGTTGGTACCAGGGTTTAGCCCACATGGGGCTGTACAACATCTCCTCCACAGCTGGAGAAGGGTTTGAGGTCCAAATGAACATTTCCAGGCTGTTTCTGAGCAGCTCTGAGTGTGAACTGAGTAGTGTCTGGGCTCCTAATTCACCCTAGATGATCCTCCAAGTTGGTTGGTAAGGACAAATCAGCCCTAAAGCTTTAGGTCTGATCTTCCCATCAACAGCATCTCCCACATCTGCCAACTAACCATGAAAGCAGCATCGTGCAAAAGGGGGTAGTCTACCATCAGTCTTCCTTTTCTCTCTTTTTTCTTCTTCTTTTTCTTCATGCTTTGCTAGAAGCAGATCAGCAGCCCATTCCCTTTTTCAAAAGAGCTACAAGATCCCCTTGAGAAAACCCCTTTGCCAAGTGATGTGTCTCTTGGTGCCAGATGACAAGCTGCAAACCACCCAACCTTAAACCTATATTGAAGGGAAACCTGTTGAGCAAAACACTCAAGGGCTGAAATCACCATGTCTTCAGTACGTGTTCAAATCCATGCTCTCCAGTCAGGGCTTGCACTGCCTTGGAGCCAGAGGGTTCCCTGAGAAAAGGAATTGTTTTCCTCCTCTTCACAATGGGATGCCTTAATGTTTCCTGGGATGAAGCAGCGATGGCAGCTAAAGGAAACATCTTTAACACAAAGGGGTTTGTAGCTCGGGGCAAAAGCAGTGGGAATGCTGCCTCCATCCATTTCCCAGCCTTCCCTAAATCTCTTGCCCAGTTTCAGGCTGCTCAGAAGGTGCTGCTATCACAGCAAATAATACCAGAAATAACCTGCCTCTCACCCTGCACTTTGCCAGACTGGGACTGTATGTTTAATGGCCATCACATATTTAAAAAGCTTCCAGTGGGCAGCTCGGTCTCTTCTGGTTTGCTGCACAGAAGTGTTATTCTTTCAACAGTGTTTGCCCTTTGTGTTCCCAAAGCCACAAAATCCTCTCTGCTGCTTCCCACAGCTCTGTGCAAACAGGGCAGCAGTCGCAAACGTCACGGCACTAGGGCTCTTAGCACCTCTGCCAGCTCTTAAAGCTGATGGGAAAGTGCTTTGTAGGCACTTTCCTCTTCGGCTGGGCCAAGGGTATGCCCAGAGCCCAGGTGGCAATGGGGAGTACCTGCCTGTGGAAAGGCAGCATCGCCCGCTGGTGGCACACAACCACATCCACCTCTGCCATCTCAGGCAGAAGGCCTTGCCAGAAATGGCGTTCAAAATTCAATTTAATCATTTAGCCTTCCCTCGCTGACTTTTTTCAAATGAACAAGGGATTTCTTAAGCTTCCCAATCATTTTGCTGCACCGTGGCCAGCATCCTCTTCCAGTGTCTCATGCATCCTCCTGCCACTGGCTTCAGACATGGCCTGGCTAGATGGGACATGACATAACATCAGCCCAGAGCATATGGCCAGAGGCACAGCCATTCTACTTATTTTAAAGCCCTATTTCACTGCTCCATTAGTCACACACACATAAAACAGGCACGTTTCTTGTGACAGGTTACCCTCACGGACAGCAAACCATCTCTATCCTTGGCTAGCAGCAACAGCTCTTTCTGCCCCTATTTATGCCAAGTTGGCAAATCTTCCCATGATTATTTCATTGGTGGAGCTTCTGTGGCTGAAAACACAAGGAATTTTGTGAAATGTAAACTTCTGGAGCACGATGTAACCCTGCCAGAGGAATAAAAGAATGGGGCACCGTTGTATTTCAGCTTGGCTTCCCTCTAGGCTAACTTTAGAGACCTCAGCTGGGGCTCCAGGAGAAATCCTAACCCCAGGGACATGGTCAGCTCCTCTTTGACCTCAGTAGGACTGTCTTTTGCTGAGTGCATACCCCAATCAGAAGGACACTTTCATCAGTAAGCAGCACACAGGCCACATCTTTCCCTCCAATTCTAAAGCGTACAAGGAGGACACAAGGAGATGAACAACCAGAGGAATAAAAAGATGGATACATTTATTCACAGGGTAGGATGGAGCAAAGACAGGAGCAAATTGACTCAGAAGCCAGGCAACCAGTCCAGCTCTTGTCATACAGCAGTGGCCAAAACCCAGCACCATTACTACACACATAATCCTCCCTCTGTCCCCAGTTGTGGTGGTGTCCCACCATCGCTGGGAGCTCTGCCTGCAACAAACAGCCAGGAAGCCCTTCCAATAACTGGAAACCCTGCACAACATGCCCACGACATGAACAAACGCACCCCATTCCCTGCAGGCCGAGCCAGACTTTATGCTGTTAACTCTAGAGGCAGGACAGCTGATGTTAAAGCTAAAGGCAGGGCACCTGCTGGTGATCTCCTCTTCAGTTTTCACCCAAGGTGGGCCAGGTCTTGAGAGAAAACCAAGAGGAAGATCTTTCCTGCCTGGTTGTGGGCATCATCCACATGTCAACCCTGATTCAGGGCTGGGGGTTTAGGTCCCAGCGCTTCAGACTGGGATAGCATAGAATCATTAAATCATTTTGGTTGGAAGAGGCCTTTAAGACCACACCAGTGTCTGAAGGGGGCCTACAAGAAAGCTGAAGAGGGGAATTTTTACAAGGTCTTGTAGTAATAGGATAAGGGGTGATGGGTCCAAACTGGAAGAGGGGGGATTTAGATACGATATGAGGAAGTTCTTCACTATGAGGGTGGTGAGGCACTGGAACAGGTCAGCCAGGGAAGCTGTAGATGCTCCATCATTGGTGGTGTTCAAGACCAGGTTAGATGCAACCTTGTCTAGTGGGAGGTGTCTCTGCCCATGACAGGGGGGTTGGAACTAGATGATCTTTAAGGTCCGTTCCAAACCATTCTATGATTCTACAATCAACTGTTTATCCAGCACTGCCAAGTCCACCACTAGACCATGTCCCCCAGCACATCATCTACACAGCTTTTAAATCCCTCCAGGGACTGTGACTCCACCACTGCCCTGGGCAGCCTGGTATAGGGCTTGACAACCCTTTCAGAAAAGAAATTTTTTCCTAATATCCAGACTAAACCTCTCCTGGCTCAGCTTGAGGCTGCTTCCTCTTGTCCTATCACTTGCTCCCTAGGAGAAGAAACCCCCATCTCACTAAAACCTCCTTTCAGGTAATTGTGTTGAACAAGACTCTCTGAGCCTCCTTTCTTCTAGGCCAAACAACCCCCTGATCAACCTATGTCCCTTAAAGATGTTCCAACCTCTTCCTGTCATGTCTTGATTTGGGATTCCCCTGACAGCCCCAAAGGTGACCTGCTGTGGTGCCTCCTGTGGGAATACACAAGGAGCTTTTCCAAGGATCATAGAATCATAGAATCACAGAATCCTTTAGGTTGGAAGGGACCACAAGGATCACCCAGTTCCAACCCCCCTGCCATGAGCAGGGACACCTCCCACTAGATCAGGCTGTCCAGAGCCTCATCCAGCCTGGCCTTAAAGACCCCTCATTTGGCAAGAGCTTTCCAAAGGGCTCCAGCACCTGCAGAAGAGCAGCTTCTCAGGAGGTCCCCGCAGCAGCAATGCTGAATTCAGCCCTGGTTATCTAGGGATGGCTGGAAAACATCTCACCTCCACTGAAGCTTGGAAGGGCCATCAAAGACAAAAATCAGGCTGCTGGGGCTGAATTTGGAGCTGGCATGGGAGAGGCAAAGCCAAGTGCTTCCTGTTGTGTGCAGCTGGCTTGCCAACTGAGCTCATCTGTGGCAGCAAACGGACAGAGATTTGCAGTAATTGAATGGAATAATATACTGTACAGTAATTTTAAATATTTTCCATTCAGAGATAAATTAGGCTGTAATTAAACGATGTCATTTAATGTACTGCCCAATAGATACAGTAATTGCTTTTTTTAAGAGGCAGCATGATAATATCTGCTCATTCGTAAAGGGATAATGATGCTAATTAAACCTAGAGAAGGTATAAACAGCCACACTGTGGATCACACCCCAGTGTGACAAACCCAGAAGTTCACTTTGATCACAGCAGCTACATTTTATGGCATCCTCCAATCCCCTCCTGCCCATCCAAACCAGTCAGGAGTCAGCACTGGTTTTAAGGGGAGGGACATAAGTCTTGCTCCTTTCTTGCCCCAAAAGCTGAGGACTCTTGAGGGAGTTTGTCTTTGAGGATGCAAAAGGGCAAAGTGACACCTTAGCCTTAGCTGATTCTCTGTATCTGTACAAGACCACCAGTTTAACCAGTATAACTACTGGAAGCTTAATGCCAGAGTTTGCAAAGAGCCTGAAAGAAATCCATTTGGATTTGTGGTTTACACGTGGCACAGAGCTTACCCTGAATTAACCACAGGTCTCTACCCCCCTGGAAAATCCTACTGCCTGAGTAGAAAAAGCATCTCCCAAAATTTTAAGGGCCAGCTATAAATGCCTGATACCAATGAGCAGGTTGGACACCACATCTCCCTTCATCTCCATCCCTCCCCCTGCTCCCTGCTGGGTTAATTTGCCCACTCTGAGCTGCCCTCTTCTTTCATCCCCGCCTTAATGAGTAGCTAATGATGCTCCTCTTTAAAGCAACAGTTCTGGGAAGCAAGTTAATATTCAGGGCTGTTCTCTCAGGCTCCCTGCACTCTCAGCCTAAACCGACAGCAAATCTGCCACGAGAGCTGCACTAGTGAAGCAGGTTACTCATGCCACGGCTTGTATCTGTCCCAGCAAAAGGAGCCCTGGAAATAGTTCCCTTTTACAGACAGCATCACTTTGCTTCCAAGAAGTTGAGGTTTACCCATTGTTGGTTTATCTGCAGGGGTTTTTTTAGTTCACAGGCTTAAAAGTTTATCTTGCAAATGGAACAGCTAGAGACTTGTAAAAAAAAATATATATATATATATGTGTGTGTGTATACACACATGATGCTGGGTATATGGGGAGAATTTTGCACCCAGTGCCTCCAGCACAAGGATCAGGTTGACAGGCTGAAGTCGTGCACAAGGTAAGCCCCCAAAGAAGCTCCTGTTTGGAGAGGAGCCGTGGTGTTCACTGTGCTGGAGGAAGGAAGGATGGGGAGCAGCCCTCGCTGGTTCATCTCCACAAAGCACACATTTTTCTGCCTCTGTCATGGACTCGCATATTTTAACTCCTATCTTCTGTTCAGCAGCTAAAAAGAGACTTTTCATGCCTGTTTTGGCTGCTTCAGCTCGTTTCCCATCCATGGGCTGTGACACAGGCACTGTTCTTACAGCCCCCCTCCCGCTGCTCGCAGGGGGAACACCCCAGAATGGGGTGGGGGCTCTGCAAACCCCACCCTTCCCAAGCCCATTCCTGGTGGGTCTGCAGCAAGGAGGGAATATGAATCTGTGCTGAAGCTCAATTAGATTTCTGCCCACAGTTCTACCAAGGATTCTTATGGAGAGGTGTTTGTATTAGATAAAAGAGATTAGAGGAAACCATATAAATGCAACCCATCAGCCACAATTAGAAATAAATGAGGAGAGGAGCAAGAGAAACTTTCACTCTTCAAGTCCTTTTCAGGAATATGCTTATGTGTGTATGTGGAGATGTGGTTTTTAAAGGTGTGTTTATATATACACACACACAGGCACACATACACTCATATGTATATATACACACACATTATATATATACACACACAC
>NW_008632821.1:20362-23906 GCF_000691845.1 Merops nubicus | reverse complement strand
AAAAAAAAAAAAAACCAACACCAGAACCTGAGTGGTATCAAGGCAACTGATAATAATTGAATAAAAAATTGGCATCTTCTTCCCTACTAGGCTTTAAAATTTAGAAACTTGTACTTGTTTTTTAACAGATCTTACACTCATTTTAAGCACCTTCAAAATTAAAAACAAAAACCAACAAAGCTTTCTTGCTATTTGTCTTCGATCCTAAAATAAGTTGTCATTGCCAAATTACATTTCATTAAGGGATACTACCAATTTAAAAAATCATTATTCTATTTGAGTACTTTTTAATTTGCTATTGTTACAGGCAAGACCTTAAGATTAATAGAACTGAAGGATTAGAAGGGAAAATGCCTAGACCTAAATGCTTACTCCATGCATTTGACAGCATTTTGCATCAAATCAATTTTACTGTTTCCTTTGTGAGCAGTCAGATCCCCTGTTAGTTGAGCTGGATTAGACCCATACAAATAGGAAAGGAAAAACACATATGGAAATGCAACTGCAGAAATTCAAATATTAGCAAGTGAGCCCAAGGAGAGCACTTCTTTTTTCAGCTAAGTAAAATGAAGCTGCTGGGCACTCCTTAAACAACACACAGGCACTGAAAATCCTCTGCCTCAAATAAACACACATCTCCCATCAGGCCCAAAACATATTCAACATTCAACAGACAGTGTCAATATGGTCTCTTTTTTCTTATTTCACTAAAGGATGTGATCTGCTTTTCCACACATTCTACCCTAGAAACATGAGACATCTATGATTCATTCTGCAACCTACCTCTCCAATCACGCACCTAGGAGGAAGGCATGTTGAATGTTTTAGGGGTTTTTACATCAAAGAATAAAAATATTAAAAGCACTGAATTTCTTGTGGGATTTTATTCCTCTTCAAAAGGAGTCTCGTCACTTAATTTTTCCCTTCCGCACTTCCCCACGCTTCCCCCATATCCAATGCACTGCCTAGCACTCCTTCCCTTCCCAGAGATTGTCTCCTTTCCCACCTTGCTCCTTCCAGACATCACTCCAGTACTACCTCCTGGCTCTCCCCTCACCCTTTCTGTGCCAAGTCGGCCAGGCTCTCGTGCAGTTTGTTCAGATGGCAGTGGTACCAGCACACAAAAGAAGCTCTGTTAAACGTACACTTTATTAATCAGAAAGCTACCTTCTGCTCTCCTTATTCACTCTCTTCTCTCAAAAACTTTTCCTCTACTCCTTTTCCTTCCCAGCCTCTCCTACTTCCCTGTATTCTCTTGTCTCACTAAAACCTTGGTGATTTTCTTCATGTTTTTTTCTCCTGCTCTTAAAACTTCTTTTTTCGTACTCATTCTCCAGCCACTGCCTTTGACTTCTTTTGCTACCAGACTGACTCCTATGCAGTGAGCCCCAACCAGATCTCACTGTATCTTTACAGTTAAATAACTTGTTGGATTCCTTTAACTTTCCCCATTTGGAGCTTTGAGTCCTAGTACTGCAAGTTCCCAATCATACAAACACCAGACTCATACCCTGCCTCCTTGTCCTCTCAGACAGCACAATCTTTCACTGGGACCTGACCGCTCACACAGAAAGCAATTACCAAACCTTTTCACAGGGGTGCATGATGATGTACCACTGTTAAGAGCGTGGCTTACTAAGAACTGATTGGAAGAGATAAGTGAAACCTTGATCACAGAATGGCTTAGGTTGGAAAAGACCTTCAAGATCATCGAGTCTAACCATTAACCTAACTCTACCAAATCCACTGCTAAACCATGTTTCTAAGCACCACACCTACATGACTCTTAAACACATCCAGGGATGCTGGTTCAACCACTTCCCTGTGCAGCCTGTTCTGCTGCTTGATAACCCTTCCAGTGAAGAAATTTTTCCTTATAACCAATCTAAAAGCCCCCTGGTGCAACTTGAGGCCATTTCCTCTTGTTCTACTGCTTGTTACTTAGGAGAAGAGTACAGCACTCACCTCTCAACAACTTCCTTTCAGGTAGTTGTAGAGATCTTATAAGGCCTCCCCTTACCCTCCGCATCTTCAGGCTAAGAAAACCTAGTTCCCTCAGCTTCATCTCCTAAGACTTGTGCTCTGGGCCCTTCACTATCTTAGTTGCCCTCCTCTGGACCTGCTCCAGCACCTCAACATCCTTCTTGTAGTGAGGGACCCAAAACTCAACACAGTATTAGAGTTGCGGCCTCAACAGTGCTGAGTACAGAGGGAAATGTAATCAAGGCTGACTCCATTTGAAGTTCAGGCAAACATTTGGGCTGACTGTTCTGGGGCAAATTATCCCTAGAAATGTAAGAGAAAAATAAAGATTCAGGTGAGACATTTTGGCCGTGGACAGAGCTAAGGACGTTGAGAAGTTCCAGGGCAAGAGGAGTCAACCCCATTAGCCAAATACCAGAGAGCTTGTACCTCTTCAGTGCTCAGTCTCTACACACAGTCAGCAGACAACTGTGTAAGGCAACTTTCCAACTACTTAAAGAAGCTGAGCACAATGAGTCACAGGGGCAGCATTTATGATGCTAAGAGTTGCACCTGGAAAACAAGAAACTAAAAGGAGAGTAGCACCTGCTCAGTAGGCTGACCCACAAGGCATACCAGGGGACAGAGACACACACACCCCTAACCCCCAAGTAGTGAGTTAGGATAGAGCCTTTAAAAGTCTGATGCATGACAGTCTACATGAAGTTGGCTCGCAGTGACCTGTTGCTCCCACGCTTCATAGGAAGGTTGCCTAAAGCATCACCCCCAAACTTATGGCAGGTTGCACTGTGATACGACATGCTACCCAGCAAGATGCAGAGGTGTGTGGGTGGGTGGCAGAGGAGAAAGCAGGCTGAGAAGTGAACGAACACAGAGGCGGCTGTGATTGAAAAGTCTGAAAGTCTAAGGTCTCTGCAAACGCCCAAGTTAAAAGCAGAGGCAGCCGCCCAGATCGATTATGCATGCGCGCCACTGAAAACACAGGCTGCTAAAGTGCCAGAGCCCTGCTGGATAATTTATAGGCTGATGTTAGTATTCACAGAGCAGTGGGCAGAGTTCACAAGAATGAGGTGGAGAATAGAAGTTTGAGCCTTATGAAAACACTGTCACAGCCAGCATGAGCCTCAGCTCCACAAAGGGCTTCATTTGTGCTGAGTACAGGCAGAAGCAGCAGATATTATACCGGCAGGAGCCCACAAAGTGCCATCTTAGCACAGGGGAAGAGAGTTCGGGGAGGGTGCGCAACCAGAGCGTGCGAGCTTTGCAAGCATCTGAGCATACGCCTGCTTGGCTTTTTGGAAAGCATGGGAGAGGTTGGCGCCAAACAGTTCGTGACCCACCTTCTCCAACAGCTCTTCCTCACAATCTTCTTGATTCTCCTAGGCCTGTGTAAGAGTCGGTCAGAAAAGGAATATTGTCTCAACCTTGTCATCAGAGACTTGGACAATCAGGTACCCTGAAACTTCAGGTAACATCTTGACAAGAGTCTGCAGCGGCCTGCCTGAAAGGGAGCTGCTGATCCCTGGAATGGAATGGGGTTCCTATGGATAACTAAGGAGAG
>NW_008632821.1:0-20039 GCF_000691845.1 Merops nubicus | reverse complement strand
GCAGGGTAGCCTTGCTCGAGACGGTGAAGATTGACAGGAGAAAGATGGAGACTGGCAGGAGTCCATGGGACAGAGGAGGAGCACGGGGCATCACCTGGCATAAAAGATGGCTTCCTAGCACCCCAACTTGGGAAGTTTTCCCCACTGGGGAAGCTTTCCCCGCCGAGGATCACGACAATCAGAAGGACCAGCGGGACACCGCAAGGACCTGGGACCATAGGGATGCCTTGGACCCGTGGTGGTAGCTATTACTCTCTTTCCCCTCTTTACCTTTACCTTTCCTGTCACACCTTTACCTGTCGCGCGCCACTTTATGGGCACACAATAAAGTTTCACTGTTTGATTGAAGTAAAAACTCCCTTTGAATTTTCTTTTACGCTTTAAGATTGCGGTAAACGAACCGTCACACATCCGCCAAGTTGAGCGGACCGTGACAGCCTGCCATACACCAACCTTCCTGGGCTAGATCTGCCATAGAGATAAACATCAAGCAGGGAATAACTGAAGCTCTTCACATGCCTTCTTCACTTACAGCCTCACCAGAATTTGAAGCCAGGACTTCAGGGAAGAAATCAATCATACTAAGCCACCCAAAATGCAAGCTTTATTTAGGTGAGTTTGAGTTTGCTGGCCGCATCACTGCCTGAGCCTCTTAGCCATCCAGTTATCAAGAGAGAAAGATGGGAAGACAGTGAGGTCATCAATTTACTAAGCCCTATGTCTGCTCACGTTTGAGATTAGACAGAGCACCAACAGCATCAGAATAAGTACTGCATGCTTGACTTCAGCAGAGATGTAAAGCAAAGGCTGCCTTGCCTGCCTTCTCTTCCCTATAAAACCAGATCTGATAGACAGACATAGAGGTGCGCACCACGTACTGCCACTATGCGCCACAACCACCTAGTGTGGGGAGAAGGAGTACAAGGGAAAGGTCAGTATCTGTATACTGATGTATACTTATCTGTATAAGATGAACCAAGGGGTTTAACTGATATTTTACTATTGCATATATGCCCAGATACCACCTTTAAACTCCTTGTCATAACACCTTTCCACAGTACTCAGCAGACTCCTCTGCAACCTTATTAATTCCAGAAGAGACTTGTTTGAACACAGAATCATAGAATGGTTTGGGTTGGAAGGGATCTTAAAGATCATCTAGTTCCAACCCCCTTGCCACGGGTAGGGACACTCCCACTAGACCAGGTTGCCCAAAGTCCCCCATCCAGCCTGGTCTTGAACACATCCAGCAACAGAACATCCACAACTTCCCTGGGCATCCTGTTCCTGTGTCTCACCACCCTCACAGTGAAGAACTGCTTCTTTACCTCTTGTCTAAATCTACCCTCTTCCTGTTTGAAGCCATTACCCCTCTTCCTATGACTACAAGCCCTTGCAAAAAGTCCCTCCCCAGCTTTTTTGTAGGCCCCCTTCAGACACTGTGAGGCTGCAACAAGATCTCCCCAGAGCCTTCTCTTCTCCATGCTGAACAAGCCCAACTCTCTCAGCCTGTCCTTGTAGGAGAGTTGTTCCAACCCTCTGATCATTTTCATGTCCCTCCTCCGGACCTGCTTCAACAGGTCCATGTCCTTCTTGTGTTGGGGGCTCCAGACCTAGACAGAGTACTCCAGGTGGGGTCTCGTAAGAGCAGAGTAGAGGGAGAGAAATCACCTCTTTCCACCTGCTGGCCACACTTCTTTGGATGCCACCCAGGATATGGTTAGTTTTCTAGGCTGCACTCAAACACATTGGCTCATGTTGAGCTTTTCAACAACCCAAGTCTTTCTCCGCAGGACTGCTCTCAATCCATACTCCATCCAGCCTGTATTTGTGCTTGGGATTGCCCCAACCCAGGTGCAGGACCTTGCACTTGGCTTTGTTGAACTTCATGAGGCGGGCATGGGCCCAACTCTCAAACTTGTCAAGGTCTCTCTGAATGGCATCCCTTCTTGCCAGCATGCAATTTCCTGACTCAGAAACTTTTCTAAAATAAGTTCTACAAACCTTGCAACACATACCTGAACTGGGAAGGCACACAAGAATTTTGTATCATACAGTATGCTGCTAGTACTCGTCAACAAGTACTCATCTCAATCTCTTCTTCCTGCAGTTTTCCACAACATTCTGTCTGGGTGCAGTACTTGAAGCTCAATTACAGAAAGAGATTTTTGTTAGATATTACAGAAGGACGCACTTTAAAAACACAAATCACTTAGAATGACCACCTTTTGTTCTATGTTTGGCCAACACCACAGACAACAAGGCTCTTGTGCGTGGCTGGGGAATACAGTAATACAACTAAAATAGATTAATGGTCACTAAAACTAGTCTCCTCTCCATACAATTACAATATAAAGTTGGATTTTTCTCTATAGAAGCTTGAGGACTAGAGTGCTGATAGATGCACATTCTTTTAACCATGACAGGGTTTGGGGGGGAAGTGATAGAAACAAGGAACCTGTGTCTTTCGAGCAATGGCACAGAATCTCCATGAAAGGCTGGCAACACTTTTACATGGAATACGTAACTTGATGAGCTGAGTATTAAAATACGTGGTGACCATCGGGGTCTCGGCAGTTAATCTATAGTTAGTCTACAGTATCGTTTCAGGTGGATTTTCAACAGCAATGATATTAAAAGTCTGAGCATAAAGATACATGGTGTACAGCACAGAATTTTGAAGGTTGGTAGCATCTGCTGATAAGTTTGACAACCACTAACTGAAAGAACAGTTTAGGATAGAATCTCGAACCAATCCTAAGATGAAGAGTGTACTAAATGTGATTAAATAAATCAGTCTGTGGTCTATGATCTTCAACAAGAGGAATTTAAACTCCTTCAATTGAGTTTGAGACCCATTTTAGAGATAAGAAATAGAGATAGCAATTTGCTTTTGTCATGAAATAGCTCAATGGCAGAATGAAAAAAGAAAAGTTTGTGCCTCCTGCCCTTTCCATTTAATTATTTACCTCTGACAGTATAAAGAAGGATGTGTCAAGGAAAAAAAAAAAATCAAAGCCCATGAAAACATCTGGACAGAGTCCGGCAAAAAGAGGCTATAAAGCAGACAGAAAAGACTTAACATTGAAATAGAGAGAACAGGTATAATGAGTTTAACATGGAAAGAGAAAAAAATTACAGAGAACAACCACCAAATCTGAAATGACCTATAAATCAATTTACAAACAGAACCATTTTCCCAGCACAATTACAGTGACAGAAGAATCACTGGAGAGCTTTAAGAAATCATTCACTCAGCACTTACATGACAAAATCTAGCAAAGGAGCCCAGGAGACCTAGTTCATCTTAAAGAACAAACTCCTCAAAGCACAAGAACAGTCCAATTCAATGTGTGGGAAGCCAAGCAAGTGTGGAAAGAAGCAGGCGGCTGAATGGGAAACTCCTGAGAGAGCTCAAACACAAAAGGAAGCAAATGGAAGGTGAAAGTGGGGGTGTGCTCCCTGGGAAGGATACTGAAACTCTTGTCTTGGCATGTCAGGATGAAAATGAGAAAATATTGAAACTGCATGAAAGTTCACAAAATATGAAAGCTGGCAAGAAGAGCTTCTAAACGCACACTGGTGGCAAGAGGATGACTAAGGAAACTGTGGGCCCAAAGCTGAATGGGACAGGGGACAAGAAGTAAAAGGAAAATGCTTAGGTCCTCAATGCCTTTTATGACTCTGTCTTCACTGACAAGAGCTGTTACTAGCCTTCCTGTCCCATGTGCCCAGTGGAAGGATCAAGGGGACTGAAAAGCTTCAACAGCAGAGGAAGACAGAACTAGGGACCATTCAAGCAAATTGGGCATACTCAAGTGCCTCAGGACAGACAAGATGCCTCAAAAGCACTGAGGTATATAATAATGGCTGATGTCACTGTGAGGTCACTCTCGGTCACATTGGAAAGTTCATGGTGACTGGAGGAGGCTCCTGATGACTGGAAGCAGGTAAATGTTACACCTGTCTTCAAAAAGGACGAGGAGGAAGATTCAGGGAATTATAGACTGGCCAGCCAAACATCCGTCTTAAGGAAGGTTATACAGCACATCCTCCTGGAACACATTTCCAGGTGCACGAATGACCAGAAGGTGATTTGGAACAGCCAGCATGTATATACCAAGGGAAAAAATGTGCCAGATGGCCTTTTGTATTTAAATGACAGGCCCAATGAACAAAAGGAAAGTACAGCTTTTGAAAGACTCTCCAATACTATAACTGTAAACAATGATATGGAAGCTGCATCCCAGGAAGTTCACACTGGACACTAGGAAAAAGTTCTTCACTGAGAGGGTGGTCAGCCACTGCAACAGACTCCCCAGGGAAGCAGTGAGGGCACCCAGCATCTCAGAATTCAAGAAGCACCTGGATGACACTTTTAGTCATATGGTTTAGTTTTAGGTCATTCTGTGAGGAGCAGGGAGTTGGACAAAATGACCCTCACAGGCCCCCTCCAACTTTTCTATAATTCCACAATTAATAGACAGCTGGAACCAGATGGTTCAAAGCACATTGAAAACTGACTCATAGGCTAGTGGTCAATGATACAACCACTCCATGGCAGCCAGTTGCTAACAATGTTCCTCAGGGGTTCTTTGCTGGACTTACTGCATTTTGGCAACATCTTTATCGTACTGGGGAGTCCAGAACTGGGCACAGTAAACAGATGTGATCCCACAAGTGGCAAGTATGGGGAAACAATTCCATCTTTTGACCTGCTCTCTATGCTTTTGCCAACACAGTTCAATATATGATTAGCTTTCACCACTACAACAAACATCCTGATCATTAGGGACTAGAGCAGCAGAGAAGATGGGAGAGCTGGGTATGTTCACCTCAAGAAATGCTGAATATTTGGCCCATAATTTTTAGCTGTGATCCTAAAAATTCTACAAGCAGCTATGAAACTTCACCATCCATTAAGTGAGCATAAAGGACAAACCAAAGCCAAAAAACACAGTGCTTTTAATTACTTGTCTCCAGATGTACACAGAATTTGGTAGTAGAGCCAGGAATAAACCCCAAAACAGACAACTCCCTTTTCCACAAATATTTGCCCCAAAAATGTGTTCTAGCACTAATGGTCCCATAATTCTTCAGTTTCTCTGTGCTAAAGGGTTCCTTGTAACCACTTCACCTAGAATAACTTAAATAAGATTTGACTGGACAGTTCAAGCTTTGTTTTAGACCATTTTAACTACTCGCCATTACAGATATGCTCTAAAACATACAGCTGCATCTAATGTCCCACAATCACTTCTGGGCTGCTGAACAATAAATGTCATGGCAGGGCAAAGTGGGAGATGGGTGTTGGCAACCTAAGGGTTAATGGGAGGCACATTTATAACATGCCTGATGATGGCATGCTGTGTGTTGATAACAAACCACATCGTAAAAGAAGAGGACACCACAGCACCGCACAAAGTTACTTGATGCAATTCAAACTCACAGAAAGGACAACACCCTAAAATTACCTGATGTCTACCCTGCATTTTGTGGCACCCTTGAGGTAACACCAAAGACACGTGTGTGAATGCAGCCACTGGCACAGGCAGAGCCCCCAAGAGTAGGCATGCCGAGGTCCCTAGCAGCGTGGTACAGCCGCACACCCGGAACGACTGCCCACTGCACAGCTGAATCAGGGCCCTCCGTACCTTCAGGTATCACCAATATATAGCACCCAGGACATAACCTATGTGCACAAAATTGATGTCTATGAATGGCATTGGACAGTTTTTGCATCACCTTTGTAAGACACCACTTCACCCAACAAATCTCTTACATTATGCTACTTACTTCGGACATCCATCCTGCTGATACCCTTTTTTTCCAGCATCCTTTTAAACACACAGCATGAAAAGCCTGTGCTTGTTGTCTTTCCTTAATAAAAAACTAGAGTTTACCTTAAAAACTGCAGTGGACTCTTCATTGCTGGATTAGTATGTCTCCCTACCTACATCAGATGAATGACGGGAAATTCTGGGACAACAAAAAACTTCATCAAGTGAGAATTAAGCTGTTTAAACAAAACAGATGGAAGATGCAAACATGAAAACACCAAAGCAAAGGCCGCAGCTTGAATTATTGTTGTAATCCTTCGCCACATGCCTACACAAAGCTTGACAACAGCTAAGCTGTCAACATGCTACCATACCACCCATCCTGCTGACCAATCTTTCTTTTTCTGTACTCCCTCAGTTATCTATGTCCATCTGTTGTCTCCTTGTCTCATCCTTAGCTTGCTAGCTCTTTGGGGCAGGGAACATTTTCTGCCCTGTGTTTGAACCAGGATTGTGTAGGTGCTACCACAATAGGCAGGGATAATAATAACAATAATTTGGTTATATAGTCCTTTCTCCTTGGCTTGGAATGATTCCCTCCTGACTTCACAGCAGTGTTCATAAACAATTATTACTTGGTGCAGTATGGGGCCTCACAAACAAATAATTACATTCCAACCTACCTTTGACTATTTCACCAGTCATCCCTTGAGGCCCGAATCTGCTGAGCTCTCCATATGCTCCAAATGGTGAGTGTGTGTGAACTCGGCTCCAGAAAAAAATACTGGCCTTGTAGGACCAATAACCTGCATATAACCCTTAGATTTTCCTTGGACAAAACAAGCTTCCTACACACAAACTGTTGCCTCCTACTTTTGTGTGTCAACCCTGACTCACTTCTAGTGCCAGGAAGTAGAGGATAATATCTTAATCCTCCACTCCCTCTGAAGAAGGGCAAGAGCCTAGTCACAAGTTTATGTAAGAAGGTGGAAAATGGTTATACTATAAACCACGCATACACATAGTGGACAAGCCCAACACTGTCCAGATTCAACCTGCATGTATTGCTGGATGTTCTGTTGAACAAAGAGGACAAAACCTCCTTCAAGAACGCTGAAGAAGGGCAAGAGCCTAGTCACAAAACCTCCTTCAAGAACATTTGCTAGAGCAACTGGGTCTCTGTACTTGAGAAGCTCAGAAACTCTCTCCTAGGCCTGACTGGCTCCAGACAGGCTGTTCCTGTAAATATAGGATTCAGGAACAGATGGAAGTAACACACCACATAGTATGTCTTGGATTACTTTCTTGCTGAACCCTCAGGGAAGAAGAGCCCTATTCCCCAGGTAACATCCTCCTCCTCTCTGGAAGTGCCATGAGCTCCTTTCACAAGTACTGAAGTATGTCTTCCCTGAATCAGGCATTAGGCTCCCTCTTCTCAAATCCCCTGGGTGCTAACGCACATCCTTGCAATGTCTAACCCACAGTACTCCACTTTAGGCAACTGGAAGCTGAACCCTCAGGGAAGAAGAGCCCTATTCCCCAGGTAACATCCTCCTCCTCTCTGGAAGTGCCATGAGCTCCTTTCACAAGTACTGAAGTATGTCTTCCCTGAATCAGGCATTAGGCTCCCTCTTCTCAAATCCCCTGGGTGCTAACGCACATCCTTGCAATGTCTAACCCACAGTACTCCACTTTAGGCAACTGGAAGAAAAGCTGTTGCAGAGAGGGAAACCCTTTGGACCTGTTCACTACATTTGATGGTAGAGCACAGAGAAATCATCTTGTAGAAACTGACACACACCCCCCATACAAACCTGCAATGTTTTTTAACAGGTGAAAGCACAAGTGTAAGTCTTCTTTTCCATCTCCAAATCATTTCTCCAAATCTTCCCGGTGTAAAGTAATCAGTAACCAGGATAAGAGACTCAAATAAGCTCCATTCCCAGTTACAAGGATGCAGAAAGCTGGGCCAGCCTTTGGCTTGTTTGTTATCTGCAGAAATAGAAAGGCTTACAGAGCTGGATGCTAATGTGACACTGCTGAACACACAGGCTCCCTCAGGCCTTTTTGGGACATGCACTGTAAAACTGGATCATGCCAGAGGCATGGAAAGTGCCGCAGGGACATTTACAGTGGGGAGTGTTTTGCCCTGGCCCTGTCTCCCCACAACCCCACCAAAACAACCAGCGAGGGGACAAACCTTTCAAGGAGTGCAAGAGATGCCAGGACCAGATATCAGCAGTTCAGGGAGACCATTCCCCTTCTACGCCTGTCAAAACTATAATAGAACAGCCTAGATAAAATTTGGTGCATCTCTGTCTCATCTGCTCTTAAAAATTCCTGTGATACTACAACCTTTTTCAAGAAACAGTTTTCACACCTAAGTATCCAAATACTCATAAAGCTTTTCCTACCACCTATCTCCACATCTTCCTTGCTACAAATTAAGCTGATTACTTCTTGTCCTATCCCCAGCTGACACAGAAAACAATTAATCACTGTCTTCTTAAAACAAGCTTTTAAACATTGGAAGACTTTTCATGTCCCTCATCAATCTTCTCTCTAGACTAAACCAACTCAATTCTTGAAGCCTCTCCTCGCAGGTGGTGCTCCTGCGTCTGGCTGCCCCTCCTGATCTTCCAATGCTTCTAGATACACAGTCTGAGTATTTTGCTGCTCACATTGGATGCAGTGCTCTGCTGTGGCTTCAGCACTGGCTGCTAGAGTAGAAAAACTACTGCCTGTATGCTACCCGTGACATTCCTGTTAAATATACCCTAAAATGAGATTTGCTTTTTTGCAATGTCACTACACTGTTGACTCACATTCAGTCTGTGACTCACTGTAGTGCCTCCCAGATCCTTTTTTGCAGTTAAGTTGCCTGACTTGTTATCCCTCATTTTACATGTAGGCATTTGATTTCACCTTCCCAAGTGCAGTACTTTTCATTTGTCTTTAATAAGTTTCTTCTTATCAAGTTCAGACCATTTTCCAGTTTAATGACCTGTGTTGTGCCAAGAAAGCAGATCAACTTCAGGCCTTACGTTACAGATTGGCAACAAAGAAAGCGCGGAAGGAAGCACTGTGGTTTTCAGGCAAACTTCTTACAGGAGTTACTGTCTTATCAAAAGCCTATCAATTTGTTACTCCCTTTTCACTCTGCATTTCCACCTGACACACTGTGGTCAAAGTAAACAAACAGTAGCTCACTCTAGCCCCATAACTCATTTAATGAAATTACAATCCACTGCCAAAAAAGTACTACTACAACATCCCAGGCACCACAGCACTCTATGACCCAGCCTAGTACCAAACAGAGCTGCTAGCAACTCATTAACTAGGTCATATCAGACAACAATGAAGAAAAGGGACACACTTAAAAACCTAATTATATTGAGCTAAATCCTTATGACTTGGCTCAAAAAAATGATGCCTTTTGGTGCACTGTTGTTAGATACACCCTCAATATGTATTTGATTAATGATTTACATGAAATCACATCAAGGATCAAATTGTTTGCATGTCTTTTCCCATAAAGTCCTTAACATTTGATTCCCAGATGTGTAGCAAGTATATTACCTGAAATTATATTGTACCACACCGCTTTCAAAGCACTGCATGAGCTAACCAGGTGAGCTAGCAGATTTTAATGCCAGGACTTCACTGCAGTATCAGGCATGCAGAGTCTCTTCAGAAGACTGATCTCAGTCCCAGCTACAGGATTCCTGCATTCCCCACCTCTGTCTCCCCCCAAAAAAAGTTAAAACAATCAATAATGTATTTTCTTCGTTATGTACAAAAAAGATTACGGTGTTTAACCAGCCCTAATAACAAAATAATTAAAGCATCTCTCTTTTCCACAAATTAAGAAGGATGTTAAGGTACTTGAATGCATTCAGAGGGCAACAAAACTGGTGAAATGCCTGGAAGGCAGAGATCAGAGAATAGTAGGATAGTTTGGGGTGGAGAGGACATTTAAAGGTCACCTGGTCCAACTCCTCTGCCGTGATCAGTGACATCTTTAACTAGATCAGGTTGCTCAGAGCCCCATCCAACCTGACATTCAATGTTTCCAAGGAAGGGGCATTGAAGTGCTGGGGTTAAACCCCCAGCCCTGAATGAGAGTTGGCATATGGATGATGTCCACAACCAGGCAAGAAAGACCCTCCTGGTTGGTTTTCTCTCAGGGTCAGTTCAGCCTTGGGTGGAAACTGATTAGGAGATCACCATCAGCTGCCCCCACCTTCCACATTAACTTGGAGGTGGGGCAAGAAGCCAACTCTGTAAGAGCTGACTCTGCTTACAGTGGATGTGCTGTGTGGGGATTCTGGTTCTTGAAAGGGCTCCCTGACTCTTCAGAACAAGTAGAGTTCCCAGCAGCAGTGGGACAAGATTGAGACGAGAGAGGAGTTATGGGGCCTTCTCCTGGCAATTACTATACGATTGGGATTTGACTGATCACCCGAGTCCTTTCTTCTTTCCCCCATGACCTGGTTTTGGAATTGGCTCGCTCCCTTCTTCACATCCTTTGTAGTGAGTGAATGCGTTGGCTTGTTCCTCCCTCCAGTTGTCTGGATCTTTGGTGTACAACATGGTAGCAGAGGGAGGACTCTGGCTGTTGGTTTGCCTGTTGATGATACTATCCTTGTATGACAGGCAAGTGGTCAGCAGAAGAGGCATCTACCATCTCTCTGAGCCAGTGTTTCACCACTCTCATTGTAAAAAAGTTCTTCCTTATATCTAGTCTAAATCTACCCTCTTTTAGTTTAAAACCACCACCCCTTGTCCTGTTGCAACAGGCAAGAAGTGGCTGAGGACTTTGGAATTGTCTAGTTTGGAGGAAAGGAGGCTGAGAGGTGACCTCACTGCTCTCTACAGCTTCCTGAGCAAGAGAGGTGGAGAAGGAGGTGCTGATCTCTTCTTCCTGGTATCCAGTGACAGGATGTAGTAGGAATGGTTCAAAGATGCATCAGGGAAGGTTCAGACCAGGTATTGGGAAACATTCTTTACAGAGAGGGTGATCAAACACTGGAACAGGCTTCCTAGAGGGGTGGTTGATGGCCGATGTCCATCAGATGCATTTGCACAATGCCCTTAACTTTTGGTCTGCCTTGAAGTAGTCAGGCAGTTGAACTAGGTAATCATTGTAGGTCGCTTCCAACTGGAACCATAATATTCTCAGACACACAAAGCCTTCCTTTCAAGGAACTCATAAAACTTTACAAATTATAATTTTTAAATTTTAGTGGATGGAGAAAGTGATTACTAGCATTAAGAACTGGTTTGAGACATTCTAGGAAAGAACTCCAGACTTCTGCTTCTGATGTTAATTCTTATGGACTATCCTTCCTGTTCTGCCGACACTCCATACCACTGTAGTGATGTTCATGGGTCGTGCATCAGTCTATGCTGAGGACCAACTGCCTGAAAAGCAGCTTTGTATAAAAGGACCTGGGAGTCCTGGTGGGTAAGTTGAACAGGAGCCAGCAACGTGCCCTCACACAGAAGAAAGCTACCAATATTCTGGGCTGCATTAGGAGTGTCACAAGCAGGTTGAGGAAGAGGATCCTTCTCCTCTACTCATCTGGTGGGGCTAAAACCTGGAGTACTGTGTGCAGTTCTGGGCCCCTCAGTGCAAGAGACAGGCAGATATAACAGGGAGGGTCCAACAAAGGGCCACAAAGAGGATTAAGAGCATCTCACATATGGGGAAAGGCTGGGAGAGCTGGGACTGTTCAGCCTGGAGAAAAAAAAAGGACTTGGGAGGGATCTTATCAATGTATATAAATACCAGAAGGGAGGGTGTAAAGATGACATAGCCAGGGTCTTTTCAGTGGTGCTCAGTGACAGAATCAGAGGCAATAAGAACAAACCAAAACACAGGAGGTTCTGTCTGAACATCAGGAATCACTTTTTTATTGCGAGGGAGACCAAGCCATGGCACAGGTTACCCAAAGAAGTTGCAGAGTCTCCCTCCATGGGTCCCTTCCAACCTCAACCATTTTGTCATTCTGTGGGTTTCACTGGCCATCGATAGGTCAAAAATCATCCTGGGAAACAGTTGCTTCATTGCTTAATCTGTTCCTATTCAAACGTGTTCTAACGCTACAGCAGATTCTTCTGTAGTCTGATACTGTAGACAGCGCAGAAAGAAATTTAGCAGCCAGGACAGGTTGCTTCTTAGGACAATGCTGCCACTTCACTTATTGCATGAACTGACGGAGATCTTCACAAGACCACTTTAATTTAGACTTACACAATGCTCACAAATGTAGAACAGGTTATTCCCCCCTTTCCATTATTTCCCAGAACTAGTGAAGACAGAAAGCACAGTGGTCAAAATAATTCAAGTCAGTCTGTTTAATGTCACAAGAATACATTGCTCACATCAGCAGAGAGGTTTACTCCAGGTAAGATCTCAGACTAAAGCAAGTCCTATGCATCTCTAACACCTGGAAGCACAACAGGAAGGCTGCATCACCTTCCCCTGGCTCTTCCAGTCTAATGTACAGAAGAAAGCTCAACCACGCAAGTGGGTGAGAGATCACAATCTCACCTCACCTTTAAGGACTAGAAGAGAAAGTGTTACATGTGCATATCACAATCTTATACCTGTGTTCAGACTTATCCACATGCAGTATATGAAGGTCAGTTGAGCTGCTAGGTATCTGCAAGTAACAAGAGCAAGCACATCATAATAACTGGTGCCTTAACTTGCCCCACAGTTTATTTCATTTATAGATAACAGCAGCAACTACAAGAGTAGAAAATCAGGAGTACCAAACTGAACAGAAAGCCTCTTGAATGTTAACATGCCTTGAAAAAAAATCTCTCCCATTTTGCTTTTTAATAAAAATTTCATTAATTATATAAGAAAATACAGTTGGCTACCTGCTAATTCTTTAGCATGCATCAGTTGAAACACATCTGTGCAGTTACAGCAGGAAAAAGATTCCCCTTTAAGATGAGTGAAGGACTCCAAGCTTAAGGTGAACAGGTTTTTCTCCAGCCCTTTCCTTGTTTCTCTCCATGACTGGTCATGAAGACAGCTGACAGAAGGTCCTTCCACACATCCCTCACCAGATCCCATTTCTCCACACTCCATTTAGCTTCTGCAGTTCAAGCAGATTCCTTTTTCCCCTGAAATCAATGTTTAATTAACACATTATTGGAAAAAAAAAAATGGGCTGCAACAGCAGACTAAAATGAAGCCAGCACCTCCTTGCTCTGCAGATGTAGCTGGTCCCATCAGACAGTTACCCTGCTGGAGAGTTCTTCCTCTCCTCATCCTCCCTTCAGCTGCCAGCAAATATCATCCTTTTGCTTACTTTCCTTTCTGTCCCCATGGGACTCTTCCCCTCCTTAGAAGTGGTTCTTAACAGCCGGAAAGACAAAAAGTAGAGGGCGAAGGCGAGCAAGTGCTCTCTGGGTAGCTTCGCTGTATGACTGATACTTCATCTTTGATCCTGCTGTCCCCAGGGGAGCAGCACACTGATTCCCGTGACAACACCCCCCCCATTCAACACAGCAACAGGTTCACTGGCACAGCAGAAAGAGGATGGTATGCTTTCCCATGACAAGAGGATGCTCCCAGGGTCAAACTCATAAGCAGATTCTGGGACAACGTGCCACTCTATGTACCCAAAGGCAGTGGAGAAGCTACTGGTAGCTTCAGAAGGTTTACATCATACCTCCCCCCCCATCCTCATCACTTATTATTCTATCCCATTCCTTGGCTTTCATCTGGCTGCTGGGAGGTACTTGGATGCAGGGGATGCTGCAGCACTGTCAAGGGCATTATGAGATAGGCCTAGGCCTTGGGCTCCCTCCCTGCTAAACACACAAGCATCCTCCCAACAGGGTTGGTGCAGCAGGCAAGAGACTGTAACAGAGTCCATGAACTCCTGGGTTGGCTAGCCCTAGCTGTGGAAAAGAGACATCAGGATCTTTGAAAGAGTCTACCACCCCAGCACTGCCATTCCCAGGATTCAAAGCTACTAGTGTTAATTAGTTGCCATGATGTGATGGATGACAAGCAGCAGGGCTAGGAATGACACAAGCAGATTGTGTTTGAAATAAGCCGTCCCTCACCATCAAGGGCAGAGGAAAGGAATTTGTAAAGGACAGGAGCTGAGTGCACCGCTGAGAGATGACAGGTATGCTGACAGAGCCCCCCTCACCCCTGACATCCCCTTCCCAACAACCCAGCTCACTCCTGCTGCCAGCAGACAAGAAACAGGCGGGGGAGCAAGCCTGGGAGAGAATTCAGGCACAGGACAGTGAGAGACAAGGGGAAATCTCTAAGAGACGTGGGGAAGCGAGGCAGATGAAGGGCTAATCTGCTCCGTAGCAACACGCCACACTTCAGAGTTGAACTTCTGATGGCTGTGTGCACACCACCACCTTCTGCAAAGCCACACAGCAGTTCCCCCAGCAGCCAGAGCCCCGAGGGCTGCAGCTTTTAGCCCGGTGGAGGACTCTGCCAAGCTGGCTGCATGGTGTACAGCTCCCAACAGCTGTCCAGAGTGCTCAGAGAGCACCTTTTTCTGCAAATGGCAGCAAAAGAAACTGTATTCCCACCTCTCCTTCAGGAGGAACACAGGATCTTCCCAGCACCACTGGCATACTTCTAATAGGAGTCTTACTGCTCAACTTCTCAAGCACACCACTACAGGGATGCAGCACTTCATTCCTACTAGACCTCAGTACACGTACAGTGGGGCCAGCCCACGCTGAAGTCATGAGTTCAAATACAGAGCACTAAAACTGCTATCCACAGCCCGCAACATGGAGAAAGGCAGAACAAAATTCTCCCCTGCTGCCTTTCTACAAACATGTCTGAGTCTGGCTCTTTGGATTGCTGGTGAGAGGTCTTTACAGACATGAATTGCCTTTGTCTATGCCACTGTGAGGAGGAAAGAAAAAGCAAATGACCTGACCCAAGATTGTGTAGCATGCTGATTTCAAGGAGCTACCAGTTCCTCTACTATCTTAGTTTCTAAAATGCAAAATATTTTCCTCACCACTTGCTGCATGAATTAAGAGCGAACTCTTCTAGATTGACAGACTCTGCTATTAACTAAAAGGGGGGGGGGGTGGAGGGGGGTGAATAAAGCTGATAATTTCCAAAGTTTAACCAAAATTTGGGTAATTTCTGGCTCCAGATGCATTGGCAATAGTCCCAAAATAAAGCCTCTATCCTCTTCATGCTGGTGGGGGCACAGACAGGTAAAGTTAGATGTATTTTGTTTTTAAATTAAACACGATGTCTCTTGAATCATAGTCAAAGGCCATCTCTTATTTTGGCTTTTGGTCATCACAAAGCTTCTGGCTCCTTCAGTTTGTCCTTGACCAGACCACTGTGTGTCCTTGTCCTTCATACAACATACCACAGCTCAGCCTGTATCCCGACATCACCTGCACATGCCCAGAGCACAGAGCTGAGGAGATGGCAAAAGAAAACAGATCAAGGGGGGAAAAATACACTCCACTTCTCAAGACAGCTAAACTCAGAAGCCCTAGAGGAGGCTGCAGAAAACAAAAGCAAGAAGTTCAGTAGATCCACCAAAATACTACTGCTGCTACAAGAAGAAAGGGATTAAAATCTCTCTTCCCAGGAATATGGCAGTCAAGAGCCTGAAAATCTTGTGCAGTTTGAAGGTGTCCTCTAGGCTGAGGGTTTATATCCAATCCTAACACAGAAAGGACAAGAGCTGCCTGCACCTGATGGTTTGGTAACTTGTTTGAAAAGGGAGGAAAGTAAGGGAGGGAGGAGACACATTTATACTTTCTTTTTTGCACAAAGATTTAGGTTTTAAAATGCACCATCAAGCCTACCACAAATTAGCCCTTGCACCACCTCTCACTCTCCAAATGCTCTGCAGGAACCAAGTCCCCTTCTCATTTCAAGGGTGCAAATCACTCGGGGTCAGGAGTAAGCTCCAGCACGATGTGAAGTTCATTCTGCTCAGCTGGCTGTGAAAGCTTGAGGAAGGAGAAAGCACCAGTCAGAAACTGCTTAGCTACAAAATTCCCATTGCATTCATTGAAGTTTACTTGCAATAATGCTTTTTTTCCAACCTTTCCTATTCCCACTGACAAATAATTAATAAACAAAAGCACTGTGCCACAAGAACCCACTAGTACCTTAATCCCAAGGGAAATGTAGGAACCACAAAACTAGGCCCCACCTTCACCATACAGGGTTCCAAGGAGGCAGTCTCCAGGGGGAAGCAGGCACATGGGCCCTGCAGCACCCTCTGCCTGTTGCTCAGCTGGCCACTGCATCATCTTCACTGGCCTACAAACACAGCAGCTGTGTCACAGCAACCATTTCTGAAATGACCAGGGTAAAAAAGAAGGCATGGAGAGATCAAAAAGCAACTACTGGTGAAGCTGGGCAGCTGAGGCAAGATTGGGTCTGGTCAGCACAAAGCAGAGGTGCAAGGGAAACTGGCATCTCTCCAGACACCACCCACACCAACAGTGTGGGGCACCAGACACGCCCCTGCCCTAGCCTCTTGGCTGTAGTTTACCCTTGCACCTCAAGGTCAGAGAGAAAGGAGCAAAGCAAAAGGCAAAAAACAATAGGCCCGGACAGATCTATTACTCAGCTTTTGCTATTGCTCTATGAAGTGGAAAGATCCAGAAACATGGAGACCTCTGAGCAAGCGCAGCCACACGCAGATGAGAAGCTGTGGCTGAGAGAACCGCAAGAGCACCTTTATCCCCCATCTCCCCTCCAGCTGCCGCAAGCAGCCCATGACCAAGCAAGGAGATCCTTCACACACAGAGAAGAAGGGTGCTGAGCAGGTCTGCAAGCCTTGGAGAGGGTCCTGGCCTGCCTGAAACCCAGGAAAAGTCCCTCTCACTGCCACGGCTCCTCCACACCTGCACACCAGCCACCTACTAAGGCTTGCCGGGCCCTTCCCCATGTTCTAGCTGGAGGAAAGAAGGAAGGGAGGGAGGAAAAGCCTCTCGTCTTCCTTTGCTCCCCCTCCCCACCTTTTCCCTGCTCTACTCAGACCCGAAAATCCGTGGCTCTCCTGCATACCCTGTAAGAGAAACAGAAGGAGCTTTTCCCCTGCCTCTCTTGATTCACCACCCTCCAGCCTCCGGCAGGGACTGCATGGAAATGGCGATATTCCTGTATCGTCTGGATCAACGGCACGGACAAGCTCAAGGAGGGCAAAGGAGGATGGCACAGGAGGATGAGGTGGGAAGGCTTTGTTTGGTCCCAGCTTCAGCACAGCCCACCCCCTCTCTCCATCGCAATTGTCCTCCAGCTCGGACATGCAAGGAAGCGTTGGGAAGGGAGGGGGCCTGGGGTGCTTATGAATTTTGTTTCCCCCATCAAGTGGATGGCTTACTCCCCCAAGCATGCCTGGCTCTGCCGGAGCTCCCTGGAGTAACCTTTATTCCAGTGTGTCGCAAGCATGTATTTCACGGATGGTTACACTGAATCATTATCACCAGACGTTCATTTGACCAAAATAATGTTATTAGCATCGTCAGGTCCATTTCCCCCCCGCCCAATTCCTCCCTCCAACCCCGGGGCCCCTGCCATCCACTGAGGGCACACCCCTCCCCAACACAAAATCTCATGATGTGTGACACAATGTCCAGGAAAAGAGAGCGGCAAGATGGGCTGGCGAAATGGATGGATGTGCCTTTGGCATTTACTGCGCTCCCGACCCTCTGCCAATGTTTATCAGACACACACACACACACACACACACACACACAAAGACACACACGCAAAAATCAGAATTAAACCCCGGCCCGTCGTAGGAACGTAACTACGGGTGCATGAGTGTGTGCAAGTGTGCCCA
Source organism: Merops nubicus (assembly GCF_000691845.1). Taxonomy (NCBI): domain Eukaryota; kingdom Metazoa; phylum Chordata; class Aves; order Coraciiformes; family Meropidae; genus Merops; species Merops nubicus. The sequence continues at coordinate 2,428 of NW_008632821.1, read as the reverse complement.
GGCTGCGGTCGCAGTCCTATCAGGAACCTAAATCTGTGTGGCTTGAAGCAAAGGTCATCGTGCCACTGTTGTGATGCACTAAAAAAAAAGCCGCAGAGCCATCAGGATGTAACACAGAATTTTCTCGTCAAGGGACGAGAAACCTTCGGGAGGGGTGGGGGCTGGGAGGAGGAAAGCGGGTGTGCGGATGGGGGGAAATGGCAGAAAATGGGAAAGAAAATGAAGAATAGAAAGCTCCACTTCGCTAATCCAAGATAGACAATCCATCCCTTCCCCCCTCTCTACGCCCTCCCTCCCCCCAAAATGTTGGTGCAGATGGATTTCTGTATCTTGGTTTTGCAGCAGTGGGTCTAATGACTCCCATACCAAAGCCCCTCGCTATGATAACCCCTCCCACCGTTTTTTTTTTCAGACCGGGCTGAAGAATAATGTGTTTTTTAGAGATAATGGTTTTTTTAAAAAAGAAAAGAAAAAGGGACGCAGCGCAGACGTTATGCGAATAAGCTGCTCCCCGCATCACCCCCATTTTCCCCAACCACGCATCCCGATTTCACCCCCTCCCATCATTCTCCAGCCTTCTCCCATCAGCTCCCCCAAGGAAAGGAAAAAACCCACAACACGATCTGGGTAGCCGATCTCAAAATCCCAAGCACTAATCCGCTTGAATTTGTTCTTCCCCTTATATAAGCAGCAGCACGTCAACATGTTCAGTGGAAACGCAGCGTAAAATGAGGCCAGTCTACAGCCATGGAACAGGGGTGATATCGACAGATATCGCTTCTATCGAGAAGCCATCACCACCAGGATAATGAAATCAAGTATTGGGCTTTCAGCCACTCCCTTCCTTTATATATTTATTTTTCAATGCTGACTTTAATTTTATTCCATTTCATTTTTGTTTCGCTGTACTTCATTTTTTAAAGGACAAAAGTGAAATAAATAATTAAAAGCCTATAGACATACCCCACCAGAAGGTGCCCGAATGCTCCAGAAAGAGAATCCTTACCTCATAACTTCTTTTTTTTTTTTCTTTTAAATATATACAGTCCTGTTGCTCCCATTATCCCCAAACTTCCCATGTCTCCAGCTGCACCTCCCTACTCCCAAAAACCAGATACATTGTTAGATAGAGACAAATGTTTAAGAACTACCAATAGACGAAAAAGAAACCGACAGAGAAAATTAAAATTATGTCTATACAATAACCTAGTTCATTCAGCTGATAAAGTGCGTACAGTCCCAAACCAAGATCAATAATCTCTGCAACCTCCTACCCCCCAAAATACTACTCACCCTTAGATAAACTCGGTCAACTTAACACCGATGACCATTTTAACTCTAAGCCAGTGGCAGACGTAACACACTTCTGATTCACGTTACAATTAACAACTGACTGTACCGTCACGGCAAACAAAACCTTTTGCGATAATTTTTTCCCCCACCTACTCAACATTTCTCTTAGACTCTTCATCGGTACAGCTAAAAGTTCACCCCCTCAAAAAAAAACCCCTCAAAATATTCAGCAAGCAGGTATCGGTGAGCGGTCGTTTCAATATTCACCTCTTTAGGAAGGCTATGTGCTTACCACAGAACAATTGCGTGCAGTAAAAAATACAGGAGGAACAATTAATATTTTGGAAAAAGAAAAATAATTCCTTAAAATTATATGCAACAAAGCGTTGAACAGCTGGACCATGGAAAGGTGGAAAGAGAGTTTCGAAAAGCGAAAGGCTGCAAGTGTCCTTTTTATCAACAATTCGATGTTTTCAGCCTGGGTTCTGCCTCCCTGATCCTTTGGTTTTTGTGCCACTGATCTCACGCCTAATCTTTTTTATTGTTTTCCTGGGGGGGAGGGAGAAACCAGAAAAAAATTTTTTTGAAAGAGAAAGATTTCAGTTTTAACCAAATGCAGCCTCAAAAAAAGCATTGGTTAAATATGTTACTTCCTAGCTACAAGAGACTGCAATTAAAATAAATTCAAAGAGTAAGCAAAAGACAAGTCACCTGCAAAGCACCAGAGTCAGTGCCCTTAGGTAGGAGAATTACATCACTCCCTGACTGAATGGTGTTTGCTTTTAAATTATAAAGCAGGTGGATTTTTTCTTTTCCGAGGAGAGAAAAAAAAAAAAAAAAAAAAAAAAAAACAAAACAAAACAAACACATAAAACACAGTGGTTATTTCACATACATCTTGCACGAAGAAAGCACTGAACCAACCTTTAAGGTCACTGACTGCCTGAAAACCCACAGCAGTCGCTCATGGTGGAAGTTTTCAGGCAAGACGGCTACTAAATCATTAATACAAACAAATGGAAGGCGGGGATGAAAGGCGCTACTGTAATAGATCCGAAGGCTTAGAAGAGGAAAAAAAAATTAAAGAAAAAAACTTTTATCTTCAGCTTCTCTTCTTTCCCCATTAATAATATTT